>NW_024041996.1:0-23107 GCF_014851395.1 Micropterus salmoides | reverse complement strand
TGTGTCACAGGCTTAAATACCAATGTCACTCATGCTCAGTACATGGTGAAAAAAAACATACTTAGCATGGTTTATAATGCAACATCTCTCTTCTTGCACAACAGCAACTGCCACAGCCAGTTTCTGAGGTATGCACTACAAATGAAATATGTGTAATCCCTGCAAATGATAAAGACATTTTCTCTCATTGTGTTTCATGTGTCTTTGTCCAAAGCAACCCAGTACTTCGACCTGCTGAGTGAGCAAACCACTCTCCCTCCACTCTGTCTCTGTCCCTTCTTCAGACTCGCTTCTGTTGCTGCAAATGGGACAGCAACCAAGGGGTCTGCACTACAAGCAGCAGATTAAAGGATTACCATTAATTAGATGTCAGGGACAGAAAGGGGCTTTGCCTGTCTTGGCCATGATACAAATCTGTTAATCTGCTGCGCTCCTGGATAAAAAGGAATCAGTCCATTGACAGGAAAAATAGGAAAAGAGGGATGGGGCCAAGAAGAATTGAAAACAAGAACAAAGAGGCAGAGGAGTGAGGGGTGTGTATAGAGATTGGATGAGGGATGAAAGAGGTGGAAGAAAGCAAATATGCTCCTGGTCCACTTGATATACATTGAGCTTTTTCTTATAGAAAGAAAGGCAGCTGGGGATGAGGCATTAGGGTGTAAGGGACCAAAGGGAAGTAATAATGAGTTAATAACAGGGTGATCTATGGGGAACAATGCGCAGAAGAGGGGTGAAGTGGCTGGGGCCCAAGTAGAGAACAGTGGCTCCTAAAAAAAATAGGAAATGGTGCTAAAAAGGACAAACTCTTTTTTTATTTTCATAATTTATTTTTTTTGCTAGGACAAGGTTGGCCAAACATCTCTCCCTGATGGACATGTGTCCATCTTGTCTGTCAGCTTTGCTCTGCATCGCTGCATCTGTATGATTGTAAAAAAATAAAAATAAAAAAAAGGATAGTGAAAAATGACCGGCTGCACTTCACAGATATAGCATTTTTTTGTACACAGTGTTATTTAATTGAAGACTCGGTCAGATGGATAGCAGGTAAGTCAGGTGATTGACAGGTGACTGGTTTGAGTTTGATAAGGCACTAGTCCATAATAGAAGTCCTGACCCTTACTTTTAGTGCTATTAACCCAAGCCAGACTGCCTGTGTTTACTTCATCTTCTTTTGACAGGGAGTTTGATACTGAGCCTCAGGCCAGGTGATGACTGTCTCACTGGGAGTGTCATCAACCCACCTACTGCCCAGCATAACACTCACCCAGCGGCCATCTCGGTTTTGGCTATCGTCTTCTCAGTCTGGACAGATCACCCTCACTGAGCCTACAGCTGTATGAGGCCTATCACCAGCATGTACACACAAGGCGGTTAAATTGCTTATAGGAAATACAAATTATCTGCAAAGTGAGGTTAATCTTAAATTGTACAACCGTGCATTTTGTTGAGTTGAATGCCTGAAGGCAAGTGCAGGACTGCACATGTTAGCTTCAGCTAATGTAAATTTGAGTTGTGAGGGGTAATTGATGGAGAAGGGCTGGTACATCATTTTCTTATGGCCAGGCATAGGGCATTCCCTCTATTTGAATAGAGGGACTCTGGGCACCCCTATGAGCCCCACTCGCCTGAGACTCTAATTACTTTGGGGACCTGGAGAATTCAAAGGATTTAGATATGGGGAAAAAAGAATTTCCAATTTACTGCACCACTTGATGTTTGTCTTCATTGGTGGTGTGCTTCGGAAAGCAAACTGACACAAAGTGCACATTTGTGCGCCCTGATAAAGGTGAAACATTAGTAGAACGCTGTTACGGCTGTGTTTATCCCTGGGCAGTGTGCATGTGTGTGTGTGGATAATAATCTCCTGGACAAACACACCGTAACCTCAGCCCCCCCCCCCCCCCCCCCCCATTCTGCTGGAGCTATCTTCATCTCACAAAGCTCAACCCCTGCCTGTATAGCTGCTGACAATTCTGCTCATGCTGCGGAGCCACTGCCCCCCCAAAAAAACTTTACACTGGGAATAAATTACCTCTGAAAGTATAAAGGCAGAGCCATCAGTTTCATTCTTGATTGAGTCATATCTCATTCACTTTTACCACTGCCGTTGTTTAGACATTTACACAGAAAATTCAATAATCACTTCACAGTTGGGGAGATGTTCTGCATAAGAGAGAGATGATATCGCTGAGTCCTGGAGAGGTCCGTGGTCCGCTGCGCAAATGATTTGGTTACGTGCAAATCATCTTCTCATTTCCTGAGATTTATATAATTAGAATTCTGTAATGAAATTCAAATACTAAAAAAGCGAAAATATATTTTTCATTAGTTTGTAGCCTAGATTACATTTTCGCCTGATTGAGAACAGTCCCCCGTGGACTGTGGAAGGTGGTCTAAACAGTTTAAAACATGGCTTCCTTGACAACAGACCCTCTGAAGCATAATAATCAGAAACACATTTTGGTTATGAGGTCAACCGACAATAATTGCCTGGCAGGTTGATCAATTAACACTCCCCCCCCCCACACGTGTTTTGATCTGCATGCACATGTCTAAGTTGTACCTTTATATAGTGGTTCAGAAAGGTGTTAATTTATTTCAGCGAAATGCAATGTCACATGTCAGTATATCAGACAAGGGGAGCGGTGTGGGTTACATACTTATTCAGCATGATGTGCTTTGGAATTATGAGGCCACAAAAGCACTAAAAGCTTAATTTCAAAGGTTACACTGCAGATGACTGAAAGCTATAAGGAAGCTCAATGGTGAAATAAGGATTTAATAAAAAAAATATTCCCAGTGATTCAGTTGTCATTAGTTGAGAGCACCCCTACGCATATGCACAGACCCATGACCAATGAAATGAGAGTGAGGGAAAATGGGTGGTAAACTTCCCATCATCTCCATTTTTTCCTATTTAACGGGGGGATATTTTGCGCTTGCTCTGAGTGGCAGAGACCAGTAAAGCCGTAATGTTTTACGGCCTCCCAGCTCAGTGTTGACAAAGATTGGGCACCAGAGAGGCCTGCAAGAAAGTCACAAAGTCATGCAGGACAGAGAGTGGGGGTTCGCAGAGTGATGCTTCACTGACAGAATCTAGTGTTGTTGGTGGTTTAAGGCATTAACGTCACACTTTCACACTTTAATTGAGCACCCGGTGAGCGAGATGTCAAACAGCAGAGCTCTCCAGGGTGGCATATGTTGTCTAAGTTATGTGTGTGCAAGTGTAACTTTGACTATGTGTGCCTATGTAAGATTTTCTGTGTGTGTGTGTGAGTGTGTGTGTGTGTGTGTGTGGGAGTGTGACAGACAGAATGAGACCTCTCAGCAGAAGATGCTGAGGAGACAATCGATACTGCTCACCAAGGTGTGAGGCTACAGCCCTCGCTCGTTATGCGCGAAGAGGGAGGCTGCTGCGGGGTCTGGCAGAGGAAGAGCCAGGGGATTGTAGACAAACACTCACAGAGGCCCCAATGATGTCAGCCTTTACTGTTTTTTATGATACGTGACAAGATAATGAGTCTATAGCACCCCTGAAAATATCCCCCGGGTTTTATCACTGCGAATCTTTTCTGTGGAGGAGTGTTACTGTATTTTCTCTTAAGATTCACCGTGAACAATGTGACCAGATGTCCATTTAAGGGCACCTATATTTTAGATGTGATGATGTCCAAGAGAAACAGAGGTTATTTGTGAAAACGCTGTACCGACTAACACAGGAGGAGGAAAAAAACCCTATTATATTAATTATACCTACAGCATACCGTGACATTGGAAAAAATACCTCTGTGCAAACAACGTGGCTCCCATTATCTACAAATAACCAGAATCCCGAAGGTGCTTTTGGATTAAATATAACTGTGAAAATAATGGGCATATTTTAAAATTTGATAATGCAACCCAATACTTCTGGGCACCATTTTCCTGGACCAAGACTGTGGGACAGTTCTGTTCAGCTTCACCCCATCCCCATCCATTTTTATGCAGGCTGCCAGTAAGCTGTGCCAAAGTGCTGATATCCCTCATTAGAAAAGCAGGATCCAGGAAAGAGTCCAACTAATGCCTGCCCACACAGACACAATGATGGTGCAGGGTCTCCACAAGAGATTTGAAGGTCAACAAGAAAGACAGGTTGTAACAGATAGCAAATTGCTGCCTGTAAAACCTGGCCATTTAAAAAGAATATCTTCTGCTGTTGTAGAAGGAGCATAAGGGCAGTGCAGATGTGTTCCCTCATGTTTGTTAACGCTAACTGCATGTGACTGCAGAAGGAAACAGACACGCTGATTGAGGTGACTGTGTATGCATGTGTGTCCAAGTGAAGCCTGCGAGATTACCATGGCAGCAGTCAATTTATCCACACAGTGTGGGGCCCAGAATGTAACACTTACACAGAAAGTGCAGAATATTTGACATAGATTAGTAAAAAGTGCATCTATACTAACATGTCATTCATTATCTAGTGATACCTAAAATAATTCTATCCACTGAGCTCACAAAAGCCAACATTTATCCAGCCCTTAGGGGAGAGCCTGAGGAGGTTTGGCTTTAAGGTGGCAGGAATATGGAATTAACACAGGTCACATCCCATCTCCCATATCCTTAGGCAAAATATGTATCCTCATTTCCAGCAATTCCACATATCACCAGTGCCTCCTTTTTCTGTTATGGCTACATTTAAGACGATATTTTCCCCTCTTTCTGTTCACTTAATCAAACACATGCGACCACAAAGTGTCTTCCTACTACCGTCTCACTTGAAAGCCGTCTCCCTCCTGAGGTGTTTTGCGAAAGCTCTGGGGTGCTGCAGGTGTGGTGAGGGCCTTTCAGTACCAGATATGGCATAAGGATTATATCCACACCAGATTAAACCACCACCATTGCCTGCTGGGAATTCTAACAATTATCAGCCTTGTACTCCTGGGATGTGGGACTGATGGGGGACGGGGAGTCCTGAGGCAGAGGATGGGGCAGCCAGACACTCGTTGTCACGAGGGTAATGTCTCCATCTTGGACATCGGTCTGCCACATTGAGATAAACAGTGCCTGCCAGGCAAAGGTATTACAAAACATCAGATGTCTCAAATGCACAGTTAAAAAGCCCAGTTTGAGACATGGCATTGCCTATTTTGTTTCATGTGACTGGCTTAAGAATTCCCTACTGCTTATCTCCTTTTGTTCCCTTTTGCATCCATGGCCACAACGCCCATCACTGATGCTGCTGTTGAAAGTGTTGTAGGTAAAAGCCCACACAAAAGCAGGCCTCTTTGTCATTTTGGAGCTGTTGTAAATTGAAGGACCCCTCTGAAGGCATTGGGAAGAGAAAAGGGGGTCTGTAATGAGAGCACTAAAACAACATATGCTGCTCCCTTGCACCTCCGCACTTCAGACTGGCTTTTATTTCACCCTTTTTCCCTCTATTGCACACTCTGCTCCCCCTCTGTTCAATTCCCACTTGCCTTTTTTTTGGAAAGTCATTGAGAGTCTTTGACAAAGGCAGGCTGAAGTGAATGTGAAAGTGTGCCCCTGGCCTTGTTGCCTCATAGTGGAGCAGGCCATCTGACCACCAGCAGTAGGCTGGGCCAAGTGGGGCTATTAGACCAAACCTGGGAGACCTGTGCAGCCACCACTGCCAAGCTGCTCCACTCTCCTTCAAGCTTCAGACTACACTGCCCACCTCAGCCACCACCAACCCCTCCTCTTCTCTTCTCTTCCCCCTGCAGGTGCCAACTCTTCTGCTCAGCCAGATCCCACTGGGGCACACTGAAAAAATCCATCCAGTCAACAGGGGGGGTGGAATGGAGATGTGAAAGAGCACTGGTGGCAATATGGGACTCGTAAGCGGAGGTGTCAGAGGAGGTTTTTTCCCAGGAGGGCTAATTTTATATTGTTGTCCAGATGACCTTGAGCCGGGTACCATGGAAACATTTCTACCTTGACTTGGTGAGGTGTCTTGGTGGCTCTGCGTTCATGTGGCAACAAAGGCCTCTCACCTCAGAACAGAGAGAAATTGCCACAGGCAAAAGGCTGGAAATAATAGCAGGGCGCCTTCCGTACCCTGGGAAGAAGAGTATTAGCAAGAAATCTTTTGAGGTGC
Organism: Micropterus salmoides; assembly: GCF_014851395.1. Classification (NCBI taxonomy): domain Eukaryota; kingdom Metazoa; phylum Chordata; class Actinopteri; order Centrarchiformes; family Centrarchidae; genus Micropterus; species Micropterus salmoides. The sequence continues at coordinate 17,010 of NW_024041996.1, read as the reverse complement.
TGCTGTTCATGCTCCATGGCTCCTCTTCAGACAGGTAGCTGTATTTGAAAGCTATTGATGGCCTTGTTCAATCAATGGAACAACAAAGTCCTGAACCAAAGTGACTCAGAGAAAAGTAATGGTAAGTGTGTGCGTGCATGTGTGTGCGTGAAAGCGAGAGACAGGCAGAGAGAACTTGTGATTGCATGTGTTAATGCGTGTTTAAAAGGGCATGTGTTTTAGGGAGTGTTGGTTTGCATGTTTGTGTGTACAGGAAACGAGAAAGAAAGGCAGGCACAGACAGAAACAGAGAATACCTCTAGATACTCTAGATTTGATCTTGTAATATTAGATTGGAAATGTACCAAACCTTCATGTTTGTAACTAAGCAACATGTGCACTCTATGTAAATTTCTGTCAGCTAACACTATATTCAGCTACATTTGTCTGCTGTGTTTTGATATCCAAATGAAGTCAGCTGGAATACATTAGACCGCATGCATTTATTTCAGGAATTAAGTAATATTAGGCTTTGATTACCAAACATTGTGCCCAGGCAGGACAAGACAATATTTGTATGCAAATGCAGAAAAACAAAACTGCACAGGCTGAAAATGCTAAATAGAGCCATAATAACGATTCTTTTCACTCAGCCTAAAGACAAATGCAAAACTCTCTAACTAAACAAGCAAATATTTGTCATTAGTATTTGCAAAATGATTTGATTTGATTAACTGAACTTGCAGATGTACCTGCCTAAGGTTTCTTAGTTCCATGCATCATGTCATGGGTCATTGTCATGGACTAGAGCTGTGTGTCTGTAAGAGGAGGAATAGGAAGTACATGCATTCTTCCTTTGTGCCACACCCCAAACACTGCCCTGCTGACCCATGCACAGCCCATCTGCCACCTCAACACTATGGAAAATACAACGATATTTCCTTTGATTGGTTCACCTTTCAAGTTGATTCACCAGACACTTTTATGACTTTCTCAGTCAAATGCAGAGCAGGGATAGGGAGTGTGGTCATGCAGAAGTGGCAAGGCAGGCAAATGTGCTTATGCAAACAATCTTTGATGAATCATGTTTTGTTTGCTTCCTTCTTCCCCATGAAAGAAAGAAAGTTAGCATGTATTGTTAACATTAATTAAGACTCACTTACATACTGTCTTGCAAACAGTGTTCAGTGCCGTGCGTCATCGTTTAGTATTTACACTGAGCAAGCATTTGAAGCTGGCATCACTTTTCCTGCGAAGTGCCCTTGGAACCAAGTCTTTTATATCTCAATTAAAGTGCTTTCCCTGTGCTCCCTTGCTCTGAGCATGGCCATTATCACCATGGCTCCCAACAGTCTAATTATGCCCACTACCAACACCCCCTCCCTCTCCAAACCCTATACAGCGCCCACGCTGCTCTGTCTTGGACCTTGGCAAGCTCACCTCAGCCTTCTTGCAGCCAATCAGAGAGCAGTGTGTGCCATCATTAGAGTATGTGATCGGCTATGTAGCGCTGGGTGTCTCCATGGGAGGCATTGATGAAATACCCCAGGGGAGACCTGGCACAGCAAGGCTGCTGCCAAACCCTGAACTGCCTGTCAGCAGCACTTTGTCTGAACATGATAAGTTCCTGTTAAGAGGCAGTGCTGCCATGGCAGAGCTCATGCCCCCTGCAATGTACACCAGCTGAAGCCTCCAAAAGGTAGCCCCATATTTCAGAGCGAGTGACTGGATGGCAGTGCTGTGATGGCATTCACAGTTTAGTAACAATTATCACAATGCTGACAGCGAGGAAAACTCATAACTCACTGAAGAATTATGACTCAATATTCAAGATTCAGGGTTTTGTTACTGTGCTAGGAGTTCATCTGGGGGCTCAGGACAGGCGTTCAACCCCATAAAATCCATCCATCCATCCATCTTCAACCGCTCATAACATTCATTTAATAAATGACATGAACAAACCAGGCAGGCCAGTTAAAGAGTAAGGCTCTAAATATATAATAAAGCCAGGCTGCCAGCCTTAAAGTATACAATTCAAAAAGATTAATTAGCAACTCTGCTATTAATATTAAAGAAAAATAATATAGATAAAAAAATTCAAACTGAGGCAAATAATGACACAATTCTTATTCCCCCTATAGCTATAGTAGGCTATAAGACATCTGACTGGGAGAGACTGATATTAGCACTCAGACAATGTGCTTCAGACTCCTCATTGGTTAGATGGGCTTTTACGTCTAATTCACTTTCAAATGGAAACAGTGGGAGACTTGAGCCACTGCTGAGACATGTATTTAGCTTTCAGATGTGGTCAATTATTTTAATCACTTTTCATCTATCTTTATCTAAATATTACTTACTACAGGTTTGAGTGAGAAATATCAATAAAATTAAATTAAATGAAGCGTTACTGAGTTCGGAGTAACACTCACAGGTTAAAGATGAAACGGAGAGCTCTTGCTCACGACAACCCCGGAGCCTTCTTCCAGAGAGAGACAGAGAACAGAAATATGAATTGGCTCGATAACTTGCAGCTTTCCATAGGCAGAGTGGTGGCTTAATGGAAAATAAGAGACAGAATAGAACTGCCAAGTGACAAGTCCAGGGAAGCATAAAGCTACAAACAAAGCACACCTGTTCTGCATGGAGAGCACAAATGAGACTTCACTATCATAAATCATGCACCTATAGTAGACAGGTACCTACTCATATTTAGACTCTGGGGGCAGACATAGACTGTGGGAGCATAGGAAGACTGTTGTATGTGGAATAAGCTGCTATAACTCAATAATAGACTAAAACTTACAACATGCTTCTGACATACAGAAGATAGAAAATTGAAACACCAAACCGTATTTGAAAGTCTATTGCCTTTTAAGGCGGGCAGCTAGCCTTCAGAGCAGCTTAAAACTGCGAACAGTGCAATATTAAACTATTTTTCAAAAACGACAGGATCCAGTCATTGAGCAATGAAGGAGGTGAAAATCTACTTTACACATTGCTCTTCAAAAACAGATACCAAATGTCCAATGATGTTTAGATCTTTTAAACAAAATTAACAATATAATAATAAATAAAAGATGTGTGACTACTTCCTGGTGTTCATAAAACCACTTTTTAATTTATTTAGCAACATGCATTGTGGCATTATCATCTTGAATACGGGAACATCATGAGGGAACAGCATTTGCACCACAGGGTGCACTTGGTTCAGTAACGTAGCTTCATATTACTTGGCTGTTATGCAATCATGCAGAGCAATCATCAGACCTAATGATCCCCAGTAGATGCTGCCCCTACTATTACAGCTCTGCTGCCATGTTTTACAGTCGGCAACAGACATTGTGGGTTGAAAGCATCATTTAGCTTTCCTCGGATTTCTAAAGAAGGTGAAAGATGACTCATTACATGATATTGCTTCTTGCGGTTGCTCAGGGTCCAGATTTATAGCAGTTTATATACCTTTTTTTGTTGGCCATAATGCAGGCTTTCAAACAGCAGCTTTGCCAAATATACCAGCTCTTTGTACAATGTGTCACAGCTGTGTTTACTTAAAGGGGTCATGAGTAGTTTTCAGTGGCCTCTAGGTGAGTTTTTAGATCTCAACCACAACTTTCCCAAGCGCGTGCTTGGGCGCATGCTCAAACTAATAAGCGAGCCAAAACAGAGACCGACACACCGGAGACAGCATCACACAAAATGCTGGAACCTTAGGTAAACTCGCACTGCAACGTTACAGTAATATTTTTATCAGCTTGACATTGAACTAATCCATGCTTCTTACAGCAACTGCAATTAGCCCACGGGATACATTGGTGGTGGCTGCTGTTCAGTAACTGTTTCTTTATCTTTCACCGAACACACTCAGCTATGTCTGCATAGCAAATTTTTTTTGATGATAATGAAAATGGTTAGTGAGCTAGACTGAATATTATATGTGAGATTGTTGCCACACAGACCATATTAAGTAACAATACTGTAAACTTACTGGATGGGTCTTCCATTGTGTTGTTGCATATTATGTGGGTTACGTTAGTTAGAGCGACTGAGAGGGTGAAGAAGCTGTTTACCTGAGTATCGGTAAAATGACAATAAATCTAAATTGAACGTTACAAAGCCAAAACTCCAGATTCATGATAATCTAGCTGGCTGCCCCTGCCATGCATCGCTATTGGTTTTAGAAACAAATCGTTCCACATTTGCTTTGTACCATTACATCATTTCTTGCAGGCTAAAATAAGCACTTTGACATAATATCTGTGAAGTAAGGTGGCAAGCCATTCAACTATAGTACTATTAGCCGGCAAGCTAGCGTTATATAACTTGAGACAACCTAAACACAAATCCCATGATTTGCAGTAATGTTAGCTTACTTGTCCAATAGAATGAAAGCCAGTGTCGATCTGATTCTCGCTTGGCCTGATGGGCTTTTATCCTGCCAGTGAGTTTGTGTTTGAGTCTTTGTTGTGCTGGGAGCTGGTCGGTTTTTGTGTTAGCGGACCCCAGTTTAGTGTTAGCTGTGGTGTTGTTGCTGTGTGTACAGCTCAGAATCAGTAGGCAAGAGGCTTGGAAGTGCGCATGAACATTACAGCTTATGTAAAACACTGGATTTAGCGGACAATCCTATCCTATTTCTTCACATAGGAAGCAACATAATGGCTGTTCTTTGCGACCTGGAAAGCAGCTGGATGGTTCATTTTTATGTGAGGTTACAACCCATTCACAAATAGGCAATAAACAATGTACAGCTGTAATACTGTGGTAATATTTGAGTGCTATGCTCACTTGCTCCTCACTTCTGTTCGACCATATTTGCCATAGCATTTTCCTTGACACAATTATTGAGCAGTTGTGGCATTCAACATACTGCAATATCAGTCACCAAGGTCTTTAAAATGATAATTTTCCTATTCATGTGGTATTTATTATTTTGTCAAATCTATGTATCCTAGTCTAGACTAGACTAATAGATAGCAGCAGCTTAAGTAAAGATACTGTATGATAAACATACTGTATGCTAATTAGAATTTATATCATAGAAGTTATAGTAAATTTTAAACCATCACACCTACTTTTTTGTGGCATTTTTTTGTCTTTATTTGACAGTTGGCAGTGAAGAGGCAGACAGGAAACAAGGGAAGAGAGAAGGGTATGACTTGCAACAAAGATCCCTGGCTGGATGCTATGGAGAGCCATGTGGCACATGCCACAACAATCCTACCATTATTTTATTGAAAATTTCTTTGAGCTACTCTGATTGTAAATGGCAGTGGTATAATTCTTGATTGATTTTAATATTCATATCCGCTGTCCTGAAAATGCAATTGTCTTTGATTTCATGAATGAATTTTTTATTACAGGCCCACACATATTGAAAAAACCTCTCTTGATCCTACAATTTAAAAGGTGAAAATTGAAATTTGTGAAAAATTCTTGTGCAGTCTTTCAGTTGTCCTCTTTTACAAAAACAGCACATTTTGTGGTCTACTCCTTGAAAGTCTTAATGTCTTTCACCACTACATCTTTTTTCTAATGCCTTTCTTGCTGAAATTACATTCCAATTTTAAGGAATAGATGAGCATTGATTTTTTTAAGTAAACTTTTTTTTCAAGTAAGTTGTAATAGAAGAATTGTCTGTGAAGATTCTCAGTTAAAGTCAAAGGCAACTGGACTTGGTTAAAGATACTACAAGACATTTCGTCCCTCATCCAAGGGACTTCTTCAGTTCTGACTGACTGGTAGGGAAACTAAGCTATTTAACCTCAGTGGGGTCGTTTGCCAGGCTTGTCGATACCGCTGGTTCATTATTGTTCCTGGCTGTTGTAACGACAGTCATTATGGTCGTTAGGACTACCCTAGGCCAAGACTGATTCTACCCAAGATACATATATGGACTACCCAAGATACACAAAGAAGGAACCCCACTCAGGCCGATTATCAGCAGCATTAACTCTGTCACCTACAATATTGCCAAACTACCATCTTAGCTCCCTTGGTGGGAAACACGCCATACCACATCCAAAACTCCATTGACTTTGTAAACAAAGTTTGAGGACTGAAACTGGACCCAGATGAAACCATGGTATCCTATGACTTTACTTCTTTGTTCACCTGCATCCCTAACATAGAAGAGTCGAAACTGTAAGGAAACAACTAACACAAGACAACACCCTGGACAACAGAACTAGCCTCAGCCCTGACCAGATCTGCAAATTACTCGACCTCTGTCAACACCACCTATTTCGAGTAAAAGGGAGGATTCAGACAGAAGATACAGACAGAAGCATGGCTGTGCCATGGGTTCACCGGTATACCGTTGTGGCGAACATCTACATGGAAGAAGTAGAGAGCAAAGCCCTCAACTCCTTCAGAGGAATAGCACCGAGCCACTGGTACAGATATGTGGACGACACCTGGGTCAAAAGCCAGGAAGTGCAAGCCTTCACAGAACACATCAACTCTGTGGACAGCAACATCAAGTTCACACGAGAAGATGTCCACAACAACAGTTTGGCCTTCTTGGACTGCGCTGTACACATTGAAGAGGACAGGAGCCTACAAATTGGCATTTACAGAAAACCCAAGAACACACTAAGACAGATGCTGGTACACCCCAAAGACCGCACCCCCAAGCACAAGAAAAGCAATCTAGTGTATGCAGTCCAATGCAGTGAGGAATGCACAGACCTGTATATTGGGGAGACTAAACAACCACTACACAAACGCATGGCTAAACACAGAAGGGCCAACTCCTCAGGTGAAGACTCTGCAGTTTACTTACATCTGAAGGACAGAGGACACTCGTTTGAGGACCACCAGGTGCACATTTTAGACAGAGAAGACGGATGGTTTGAAAGAGGTGTCAAGGAAGCCATGCTGAACAGAGGAGTGGGTCTATGCCACCACTTATCCCCCACTTACAATGCAGTCCTTTCATCACTTCCCAGGAAACTCAACAAATGTCTCAGGTGAGGATGCCAACGATGGTCGTTCAGTCTTGGCCTAGGGTCTTCCTAACGACCATAACGACTGTCGTTACAACAGCCAGGAACACTAATGAACCAGCGGTATTGACGGGCCTGGCAAACGACCCCACTGAGGTTAAAGACCAAGAACTGTGTACATTCATATGTGGAAATATTAGATTATTTTCATGAGGCAAAGAGCCTTGATAGAATCATGCCTAAAGTTTCATAAATGGCTCTTTTCCAGAGAAGACATTTTGACATATCACAGTAAGAAAAGCACAGGTATTGTGTATGGTGGCTTACTGTCACACTGTCATGGCTTACTGGGATACTTGAATTGAACAGAGACATCCTTAATGTTATTAGCGACACCTGTTCTTTTCCTGTTATGACAAGTGTTGGCCAAGAAACACTAGAAACACTACACTGTCTGAAGTCTGTTGCTAGATTAATTAATTAGAGAGTATTTCTTAATTATAGAAATAACCGAAAGGAAGGATGTCAAAGGAATGTGACAAATTGAAAAGTAACAAGTAAGTTTTTTGTTAGCACATTAAAAGTGACAAATCCAAACACACATTTTCTGGAAAAATACATAAACTACTTAAGTAAGACAGTACTTGTACTTTACTCCAGTTCTCTGGTTACATGACCACAGGAAGACAGCTGTCAGTGGGCACTGACACATATTGTAGCCCAGGCCAGTCCAGTTAGCCTCAGTAAGGTCGCCTGCACACACTGTCACTCCTCAGACTGCAGAAGCACAGCATCGTTAAAAGCCCATCCATCTGCACAGACTGTCTCTATCGCTTCCACCATGGGTCACTGTGAATCACAGAGGAAGGAGAGAGAGTATTAACATACTACTGTATTATTTTTCTCATGAGAGCTCAATATAAAGCTCCAAAAGTTAAACAAATTTTACCTTGAATGAATGTTGTAATTTTATCATTTTACGTGACTTTTAACCATCATTTCACTATTATTATGTAAATTACATAATTTTGTTTAGAATTTTCTGTGTGCAGTATTGGTATCTGTCAAATGGATTACAGGTTTAGAAATTAAAGAGCAGGATACTAGTTGATCTGCGTTTTTTTTTTAATTTAGTGATTTTATTCATTGTGCTCTTACATCTGCATAAAGCCAGTACCACATTCAGAGGATTGTAAGAATAAATATCTAAATTAGTTGGCTGAACTGATAGTACATGAATTGTGTTGATGAATATTTAATACCATCAGGAAGCAAAGAGAAGAGAGTTAGTATAAAAGAGATGAATTGAAATTAAAGTATAAGATACAGAAGAAAAGCAAGATTAGACAGCCAATTATTTAATCTCTATTGTTGTTTGTGACTAATGATGATTAGGAATAGCGCACAATAATTACAAATTCATAGACATGGAAGCAAACAAACTGTATTAACACAGCAGTATATATCTTGTAATCAACAATTAACGGCACAACAAACCACTGTTTGCTTATCACATAATTCACATTGCTACCCAATGCACTGGTAACAAACTGTGCCGGCTAATGAAAAGAGCATGCACTTCATAGCCTTATGCATTATGACTAAATGAGAAAGTTTTGAATCTTTGAGTGTTCTAGTAATTATTACAGCTTGTTAATTCTTCACTTTAATAATATTCTCTCTGTGTACGAGTCAAAGATGTATTTCCTCCACAGAATGCTCCATCTTGTGAGGCCTTGGTTTTTGGTAATATAGCATACAGCGGCGGGAGGCAGGGATGGATGATATGTGTGGGAACATTAATCATATGCATGTGTTTGCAAAATGTTCTCCTTTTGTTTGTGCCGCCAGGCTGCTATGCCCGCTTTACTTTAGCTTCTTAGTCACAGACAAGCAAAGGTGCAACGAAACAAGGGCAGCATGGTACAAAGTCAGCATCTAGCTAGACAACTGAACACTAAAATGTTCACACTCACATTCTTACAGGGTTTTTTTGATCGCTTTTGTACTATTATCGCAAGTGTCACAACTCTTAGTACAATACTCAAAGCAGATCATCAAAAAGGCTGTATTTTCAAACATGTAATCACATGTTCAATTGACTAAGTAACCCATCCATCATCAACCAATTATCCTGTATATAGGGTCGCGAGTGGCTGGAGCTAATCCCAGCTGACATCAGGCAAAAGGCAGGGCACACCCTGGACTCATAGACAAACAACCAGTCACAGTCACACCCTAAGGACAATTTAGGGTCACCAATCAACCTAGGCCGACCATCTTGCTGTGAGGCCACAGCGCTATTCCCCAGACCACCGTGCCACCCTTTGACTAAGTACAACACACAAAATTACACAGTAACTTTTTCACCAAACCTAACCAGTTTGTCAGCAAAGAAATACCTTTCATATGAAGTAATTGTCTTTCACAATGCAATGCTCACGATACTTTTGATGTGCTTCTCTTTTGATTTGCATAAATACATTTGTCCAACACTTAATCCAACTGATGAATACTCATTATTGCTGATAGATTTCATCTGTTAACCACAATTGGTCACCCATTAAAAGATGGCGTATAAACACTGGAAATTTCTTTCAATATGGAGCACGATAGACAATAAGGAAGAGGAAGAGCTGGTGGACATGGGCACCAACAGAGAGGTCTGATAGGTGGTCAAAGGGCCTGTCGAATGGGTGGTCATTAGAGAGAGGGAAGCAGATCTGTTGTCTCTAATGAAGTCCAGGCTATCATCGTTGATCATGTGGTGAACCGAGGCCTAGCCCAGAGGAAAAATCTTTTGCTCAGAATAGTCTTTTCCTTAACTGATGAGAAAACACTAAGATCTCAATAGTATATCTTTTTGAGATCACTCCAATCTGAATTGTTGCTCCTAGAACCCCTTAGGAGAAAAGGATGAGATTAAGTGAGATTGAGATTTTGTGACTTGGGTAAGACAAATGGATACTGAATTGAGATTACAATAGGAGACTGGAAGTGACAGATGAGATCTCATCATTGTATCTTTTTGAGATCACTCCAATCGGCATTGTTGCTCCTAAAACCCCTTAGGAGAGATTAATGTCTTGCTTATTGCTCCTAAAAAGCAGTTGGGAGCTCTGGGGAGATGTTTGCGAGCTTGCCCTGAGCTGGACTTGAAGCCCTCTCCTGCTCTTCAAAGGGCAACAACACTGCCACTGCACCATCCAGCAAGAACTAACAGCTAAGGATTGTCTTTAACTAGAGTAAAATTTTCCTTTACTTAAAAGAGGAGAAATACCATATGCACATTTAAAGTCCTCAAACTTCTACTCAAGTAAAAGGTATCAAAAGTAACAGTGCTTATTTTGTATGACAGATACTTGTTGTGTACCAGTTCTTGCATGCATTCGGTCATTAATGAATTAATCTCTAAACATCATGTCAAAGTATTGGGTGTTCCAGTTATGCTGGCTGTGACTACCTTAACCAACTGGAAAGCATGACATTTGAAAGTGCATTATTTTCAATGTCAAAATTTATTTTATTTTTCTCAGTAACTTCTAACAGATAATTAACAATAAATACAATAAGGATTTGAAATTAAGGGGAATAAAAGTACAAACCCCCATAAAAAGAAAATACTCAACCTCAACATTTGACGTAAGTAATTACTTGAATAAATAAGTAAGTACTTGAGTAAAATAACCCCTAAGTGTCACAGTTGTGGAGGAGAGGCAGGGTAAGCAGGTTGGTGGACCCAAACGCAGGACACGAAGGCCGACTGGTGCAGTTCAGTGGTTTATTAAAGGCAACATAAGGCGAGCTCACTTACAGAGTGGCTGATCAAGTCCAAGACAAGAAATCCCAACATCCAAAGCAGGGTGACAAGACTGAGCAGAAAAAAAGCTGAGCAGGCAAAACAGGACATCACACACCGACACACTGTAACATGAGGGACACAAGGTAACAGGGGGTAAACAGACAGAACACTGACCAGAATAAAAACACTAAGACACAAAACTAGGAGCTAAGACACAGGGCTGAGATGCAGGAAACAATCTATAACACATGACAGACCGGTACACAGAGAGCTGAACAGAACCAGTAAATGAACAAGGGAATACACAGAGCTAAACAGAGAACACAAGACCAGGAGTAAACACTAAAGAAATGAACTAAAGTACAGGACTAAGAACAAAAGACATGGAACCAAAACCAACTAAATAGCAGATACAAAACCAAACCAAACCCTCAGAATAAAAACCCGAAAACACAGCACTCAGGACAGGATCATGACACTAAGTGGGGTCACTAAGACAAAACTGAGAAATATCTCAGATATATATGATATAGCTTTTTTTTTCTGATCCACATTCTGGAGACTGAAATTACACTTATTTAAGTTACTGTAGAGATCTCTTGACAGAGATGAATTTTTTTGCTCCTGAGGCCAATATGAGAAAACTGAGACATATTTTAGAAGAATCATGAGATCCTAGGAGTCATAGCTGAGTTTTCTTTGAGCTCTTTCTCTGATCTCACAGTCCAATGTTCAGGAGACTTAAATTAGACTTATTTAAGATCAGTTAGAGATCTCTTGTTTTGATCAGACTCAGACATTAATGAGATTTTATATGGTAACCTGTAAACCGGTAAGTCTGGAGGATGTATACTATGCTTTACCTTTAGAACAGTACTGTAAATTGTAATGCATGTAATTCATCTTCAAATTCAAATTCATTCAACATGTTACAATATTCTTACAGTATGATCTATCGACAGTATCTTCTTTTCTATGCCAAGAATTGACCAAAAACCCCACAGTTGTGGCCATATGTGTGTGCTGACTGACCAGCAGGAGTTGGCAATGGTGGAAATGGTGAGGGCACGAATGATATACGCCTGTCGGAAATAAAGCAGGCAGTTGAGGAGAACAATGACACCTTTGCCAGTGTGGCATCCATCAGCCTACCAACAGTAGCCCTTATGAAGAGGCAGCAGGTATCAATGAAACAAATATACCTAATGACTTTTGAGAGAAACAGTGACCAGGTAAAACAGCTGAGGGCTGAATATGTTCAGGTAAAGCACTATATACTGTATTACTGTTACTATTGATGCATCGCCTACTTATGTATATTAAAATTACTGTAAAAAGAACTTACCAAAATATAGTTTTTAGAGGATGATGGCGCTTGATGTTGATGTGAACCATTACAAGTACATTTTTGTTGATGAAGCTGGCTTTACAGTAATTGTTTTATTTACTGTAACTATACATTTGATTTTAGAGAGTATACCTACGTTGTAATCTGTCTGGAAAAATAAAAATAAATTTGACAAATGATTGGAGAGGATGTCACAACTTGATCTTGACTTGACTTACAAATAGGATAGATATAATATACAGTAAATGATATATTCTGTAAATTTGGGTAATGGAAGTGTTTTGCGTAATGGGAAAACTGTAATCTGTCTTTTACAGTACTGTAGCATACTATTTTCAACAATTCTAAGGTGATTTGAAACATGTATCTTGCATTGTTTATCACTGGATTCACTGATAGTTAAAACTACTAAACTGAAAAGATATCCTTATGTTTATTTTGGTGATTAAACCATATGTTCTCATGACTTTTCACGAGAAACTTATATTTTGAATCAATGGCTTGTGTGGTGAGATATGTTACAATCCAAATGAATGCACAATGAAAGACTGGCGGTGTTACAAGTGTGACGTTTTGGTTGTTTTGTACTAAAAGTTGTGAAATTCTACCACACACTTGCAATAATAGTACCAAAGCGATCAAAAAAACTGTAAGTGACTTGCATCATTTTCCAGCATGGACTGAACAGAACAATCACCTCACTCTAATAGAAATGCCTCAAAGTGAAACAAAAAGCTCCTCCATTTTGGCCCTGTAGAACATTAAGTTTATATATCCTTAAATTATGACTGGACTTTTTAGAGACAGACAGATAGATAGACAGATAGATAGATAGATTTCCACTACTGTCCCCCTGACTTCTCACCCATGCTGGGAACACTTTCAGTGATCTGGCTCTCTGCCACCTTGGAGCTCTGACCTGGGTAAACTTTGACATCTTCATGGTATCCAAAGCGCATGAGACCATCATTGTGGCTTCTAACGGATGCCTCTTATATATGGCCGCACTGTTGCCTCACAGCAAGAAGGACCCATGATCAATACCTTGATGGTATCTTGCTGGTTTCTGTGCTCCAGTTTCCTCTCACAGTCAGAAGACATGCAGGGCGATTGGAGTCACTATGAATTTATTGTAGCCTTGTGATGGACTGGTTGTTAAAGCTGAACAGAAATTTGCCTGACTGTTTGTCCCTATACAAAATTTGACATTTGGGAGGATCCATTGTGTTGTTAAAGGACCAGTGTGTAAGATTTAAGAGGATCTATTGGCAGAAATATTGGATTCCTATACATGTTACACAATATTATTACTTTTCCTAATAACTAGTAGTGTAATGGATTACTTTTCTTAAATAGTAATATTATTACATTTACTAATCCAAGTAATGCTGCATTACTGCGTTATTGAACACACCGACCTTGATGAAATGCGCGACTGTACGGCAGGTCAGCGGGAAACTTACAGAAAGAAACTCCGGCCGCTACTCTCTGATGCTTGGACTCGTCGGGAGAGAGTGGCGTTAACATAACGTTTTGTAAAAATACTGAATACTGCTCTTATAAATAGGCTACATGTGCAGAAAAACAGTAGTTTTACTTGCTTTATTTTTTAATTTTGCCAATGGCATAAAGAAACGTTATATATTTTGTAAAAAACACACTCCTTGCTGCTGTTATGAATATGATATTTGTTAAAAAGTCAGGAGAGACTGCTTTGTTTGGGGGTTAAGGGGGGTGGTAGTGAAAGCAGGTTTCACATAATTATAATTTGGATAATTATCAACGCTTACTGACACATATTGATTTTTCTGTTTTTCTAGCTTGAATTTGGAAAGTGGAAGCTAGTTAGCCTTGTTGCTGGATTTATGCTTGTTTTGAAGGGTTACAGCGGCTGCGTGGGATAAAACCGTACCTTATGTACACCACTTAACTGAACCTAGCTCTTCAAGTTCTTTTTTCCCAGATCCAATTTTTATTTGACTATTTCACATTATTGTTAAATGTGGTCCATATCAGATTTCAGTGTGGACTGTCCACAGCCTGAAAGTGACCGAATGTGCAGAGGAATAAAACAATGTCACATGCAGCACGCTGTTGTACAGAAATAACACGGAGCCAGGTTAGCTCCTACTTGCTAACCCTCCTTCATTGCCTTCTCCCGGTTTACTCCCAGGATACATCTCTCCCGAAAAATGTTCACAACTTCTGCTCTTTCCATGACATTCACTACTGTTTCTGGCGCCGTACAACGCATGTACGTTGAAATGTGACACTATAAATCAAAACCTATGTTCCTGTTAACCTTGTGTACAACTGTAAATTCAGTTTTACGTCAATCAAATCACAACATGGCAACATAGGAAATCACAATGTTATGTAGGGAGTGCTCAACAGCTGACAACTTATTATAGAAGTGGTGTTATGAACTACTAAATATTGCACCAATAAAATTACAAGTATCGGCAGTGTCATTGGTGGAGAACACTAATGTAGAGGATGCTATTATTGCAAAAATAATACAATTTAAAGTTCTTCTTTTTGAAAATTACAATTTTGACCCAAAAATTACACATGCTAAAACAAACAACAAAGGATGCAGAGGTTTGAATGAATAAAATGCATTTAAAAGTCATATTTTGGATGTAACACATAATGTGATGCAAGGTCTAAAACAAGCCCTGGGTTTTATCATTCAAGAATTGCAGTCCCTATGATAGTGTTTAGGGTGGCAGAGAATAGGATCAGGTCAACTCCCAGGCTCATCCCACCCTCCCTTCCTCTAACTCGGATATGCCACTTGTTTCTTCTCTTAAATATTCAGCACTCATCCCTTCATCTTTTGACTCCCAGAGAGGAGTGATTGAGATCACTCCTCATGAACACTACCTTAGTTCCCTCAGGTGAGCTCTCAGGAAGAAGAAAAAATTTATTTGCCAATAGAGATGGCCGTTGGCCTCAGAGGTAAAAAAAAAAAAAAGAAAAAGAAAAAGAAAAAGAAATGGATAAGAATGAAAAAGAAACAAGAAAGAGAGCAAAACGGAGGGACTTCATGTCTATTCAGTCAGATGTCATTCATTGGTTCCTCTCCCAGTGGCACAAAAGTAGAACGTCAACTTCATCCAGCAACTGTTTCCTCAAAAATGTTTCAAAGTGACAGGAAGCCCATCGACTATCATCAAACCTCATTAAAGGCAACCAGGAATTTTCATTCACCATTCCAACTCATTTCCATTTCCGGAGACATCAAGCTGATACGGCTCGTCATGAGGAGATAATGGGCAAGTAAGCGAACATAAAGTGAAGAACTCTAATAGTGGTGATCATTAAACATGCCAATGATTAGTAGTCTCTCGGTTTCAAATGCATCTTTGCGACTCTGTACGTTCAGGGGGGAAGAGGAGGAAAAGTATGAAGAACATGTCGGGCTGTGAACACAATGTGCGATGATTACCAGGAAAAAAAGAAATCAACGTTAAGTCTTGTAGGACTCTTTATTCTACATTTACTCCACACCTCAATGTCTCACGAGCTTCCTTCACATGCTTGCCTGTCATCTTTGGCTTACATGTCTTTCTGTCTCACTGTTTCCTGTAGGTATACAGTGTTTGTTTGTACAATTCAGCAGGGGTTTTGACTAAAGTAAGTAATTACTACATATTTTCTTTACCATGTATTTTCTCAACTCTTCTTTATTTACTAGCAAATTGTGACTCCCTTCACTATGATGTATATTAAACTACATGATGATATCAAGGTTTATGTAACTTTACCAGAAAATTAAAGTTAGATTTTATTTTTTTTTTTGGATCTTTTTAACCTGTTAGAGAAACTGATGTGTCTCCCACACTGGGGCACTTTTATGGTAGGTTATCAACACTCAGAAATAAATTGTTATGATTGTCTAAACTTTCTCAGTCTATCGTTCTCTTTGGCAAAATCCCCAAGCTGGCAGAGCAAGAAGTACAAAATGCTATTCTGAGCCACTTCTGCAATCAGGTGAGCTGGTGAAAAGTGCAAATCCTGCTGCTGAGAAGAACAGGCCGGTGCTCTCAGGCTCCTTCTGTACCCGCGCCGCCTGCCTGGTCCCAAGGGCCCACAGAAGAATAATCAGTCATTAACTGATGCAGGCCCAGCTTCAGCTCCAGAGTGCCGTGTCCTGGGAGGATCAATAGGCCAGGGTAATAAAGAGCTGGCCGGGGAGGGAGGGGGGCATTGCCAGTAAATCCACCGCAGCGACAGGTCCTGTTGCCAGAATGACTACAGCGCTGACACTGAGAGTGCCACTAAGGGAGGGTGACCACACACACAGAAACAAATACTGTACACATAAACCTTAAATCAACAGACAATAGTAGGGCCTGCAAATTGGTCAAACACAAGCCAGTGCACTTTAAATAATAAAAAATATATATATATTACAACACTCAAGACAAGACTTGTGTGCATGATGGACTGTGTGTAATTGCTTGACTTGTTTAGATTTTTTAAATATATTTTTGTCACGTGCAAATTGGCATAGATGAGAGTAATTACTGTGATTTAGAGTTCTGTGCTGCATCCCAACACCAGAGGATTAATCGTGTTTCTTGTGTATCCAAGTGGAGACGCAAATCTATTGAGCTGTCAGGACACATGGTGATTTAATTTCTCTAAGCTGCTTTTAGCGTGAGTATATTTTATTGTGTAAAAGGTAGCAGCAAGGTAAGCAGCATGAGCCTTATTGCGTTTCACATCCAAAACACCGTAGATGGATTCCCTTTCACACATGCGAATGAAGTTGCTCGATGTAAAAGTCAGTAAGAGATGACAGAATTACCACAGAAAATCCTGTGGGAAAGACGATGTGGATGATGTTTTGTGTTTGTTTGCAGAGGTATAATGTGTTTTGCAGAGTAAAGTTCAGTGTGTGCCCTAAATCCCTGAGCATTTGCAGGCTC
>NW_024041995.1:0-3272 GCF_014851395.1 Micropterus salmoides | reverse complement strand
AGACATGAAGACAGAGTGGTTACTTCTTCACATTCTGTTGATAATGTACATTTTCAACTAAAATTCTGGCCTTTTTGTCCAAGTCCAAGCCAAGACTTTGACAAGATAATTCAAAGCCTCAGAGGAAATTATATTATAGTTGTCACAGAGTACTACTCCTCATGATGAACCTCATGTGTAAACTCAATGGAGTACTCCTTTAAGTTTTCAGTTCTAGTTGATTTGGCAAGTGAGCTTTAATAGTACATATAACGTACATATGACACATGTATTTACCACTGGAGGCAGCAAACACCCCAAAAATGCAAAAGAAGCACACAGCCAAACAAACGTTGACGGCAACCGTTTTAAAAGAAGACAAAAGAAGTGAAACTCATGATTGAATGCGGTCTTCTGCATTACATGAAATGAGCACATGCACTGGCTTTTGTCTTACATATTGCATCCAGTACATGCATGTATCATGCATCATGTGTACATAGTTTGAATCTTGAGAAATAAAGGTGGTCTCTGCTTATCTTTGTTTCACTATTAGCAAAGACAGAACGCAAATATACCGAAAAACTATTTCTGAAAAATGCTGGACAAACTGGGCTAAGATATACAGAAGATCTTAAGGATAATAACTGTATTCCATTCATGAAGGTCAGTGGTCAGTGGATGATGCTGTCAACTTCGGACTGCATCACATCCTGCAACACCTCGACTCCCCAGGGACATATGCTAGGATCCTGTTTGTGGACATCAGCTCGGCGTTCAACACCATCATCCCGGACATCCTCAGCACCAAACTCACCCAGCTCACTGTGCCAGCCTCCACCTGTCAGTGGATCACAGACTTCCTGACTGACAGGAGTCAGCAGGTGAGGCTGGGGAACATCACATCCAGCACCCGGACTATCAGCACTGGCGCCCCCCAGGGGTGTGTGCTCTCCCCACTGCTCTTCTCCCTCTACACCAACAACTGCACCTCAGGGGACACATCTGTCAAACTCCTGAAGTTCGCTGACGACACAACGGTCATCAGCCTCATCCGGGAGGTTGATCAGCTGGCTCTCTGGTGCGGTCAGAACAACCTGGAGCTTAACACGCTCAAAACTGCGGAGATGACCGTGGACTTCAGGAGGAGCCCCCCCAACTCTGCCCCCCATCACCATACTCAACAGCCCTATGTCTGCTGTGGAATCCTTCAGGTTTCTGGGTTCCACTGTTTCTCAGGACCTGTAGTGGGGAGCCCAACACTGACACCATCATAAAGAAGGCCCAGCAGAGGATGTACTTCCTGCGTCAGCTCAGGAAGCTCAACCTTCCTAAGGAGCTGCTGATCCAGTTTCACAGCCATCATCCAGTCTGTCCTCTGCACCTCCATCACTGTCTGGTTTGGATCTGCCAGCAAAAAGGACAGGGACAGACTACAACAGACAGTCAGGAATCAGAGAAAAGAGTCAGGAAACGGGCAGGAAACATCACTGCAGATCCATCTCACCCCGGACACAACCTGTTCCAGCTCCTCCCCTCTGGTAGGCGCTACAGAGCACTGTACGCCAAACCAACAGACACAGAAGCAGTTTCTTCCCACAGCCATCACTCTGATGAACAGCTGATTTCTGACTCACAGTGTCAGGAACAATTCCTGTGCAATAACCCAGTAACTCTGCCTGTAATCAGCCACTTTTACTGGTTTCCCCTTATTTATTTTTACTCACCATTCTCCATTTCAGAGCTGTTCATACTATGTCATATTGTATATACTGTATACCATACACCTACCTCAGGTCATAAGGTCATAGGTCTTATTTTTTCCAGCATCCTTTGCACTATGCTCCATCACACTGTGTACATGTACCTGTATATCATATCCACCTTCAACATGTACATAATGGAATAGTTTACTCTTGCATCCTTTGCACTCTGATCACAGCACTATTTTGTCAATATGTCTATAGTTTTGTTCATAGTGTGTATATTAGTGTTGTCTATTCTGTAGTTTGTGTCTGATTTTAATTTAATTATTATTTTATTATTGTGTATTGTATTATTGTATAGTAAGCACATCATGAGCAATGTACATCCTGAGAGTCAAATTCCTCGTATGTGTACACATCCCATGCAATAAAGCTGATTCTGATGAGAGCCTACTTTTTCCACATACATTATCCAAAACTATGCTCAACACAACCAAAAATTCCAGTTTAAATACATTATACACAGCATTTGGGAGCAGCCCAAGCACGAGCCAAGAGTTAGGCAAATATTTCTGATAATTAGGGCAAACAACACCCTGCAAAGTACTATGGCAAACGTCCTGCTGTGAACTTGACTAGAAACTACATGCAGATAAGCACACATAGAGGGTGTGTACACACACACACACAACACAACACACACAACACACACACGTGTAAGGGTGCTTCTACTCAATACTGAGCAAAGGGTCTGATACTTTGACCATGTGAATTTCAGTTTCTTGTTTAATAAATTTGCAAAATTTCTACATTTCTGTTTTTTTCTGTCAAGATGGGGTGCTGAGTGTACATTAATGAGAATAAAATGAACTTTTTTGATTTTGGAAAACAGCTGCAATGAAACAAAGAGTGAAAAATTTACACACACACAGACACATACACAAGCCTGCAGGTACTTTCCTATGTACAGATTCAAAATATGAGTAAATTTTTTCAGTTAGCTTGGTGCTGAAAAATGGTCAGACAACATCAATAAAACATCAGTTACAATACTCTGAGGAAGACAGGCAAACAGACCTCCAACTTCAGCAACTGTAAAATAAAAGAGAAGGCAGGGGTGCAAACAAAGAGGACGAGGACAACTTAGCTCATTCCTACAGGCAGACAACATATTTGCACACCTTCGTATCAATTGTCTGTATTGCTGTTTGTGTGTGAACACCTTGATTTGGTTGCTGAATGTGTCTCGTATTCACTGTACCACCACAGAAGGAATGCATAGCAGATATGCGCAAATGCCTATACGGTAGCAATGGTAAAAGCAGCGGTGGGAATCTGAGATTCCCAGGTTGTACATTCTGAGTCACAGAGGCTACAATGCGATGATAAAACAATTATCGATGCATGTTGATGCATCAAAATTTTGATTTCTGTACATGATTTATTCTTTCCCCTTATTGTGAGTACTTGCTACTTTTAAAACATAGTGTATATGTAACAATCTGTAATTTAAACAAGTGATAAATTTCTTTCATTCTCTTTTACTATAATTAAGAACTTGCATCAGTGGTGTAAATGCAAAAAAAA
>NW_024041994.1:0-17574 GCF_014851395.1 Micropterus salmoides | reverse complement strand
GTTGGAGTTTTTGTAAAAAATACGACTTATCATTCATGTAAACCTATAAATATTTTTTATTTTCTCATTGACATAGGGCTGGACGATATGGCCAAAAATGTCAAAATGTCTTTCGATAATAGATAATTCGATAATTATCACGATAAGTATCAAATCGTAATTTTTAAATTTAAAGGCTGATTCTGCTCCTGAGTGAAAGCTGATGGTTAATTGTGGTTTAAACTTTTCTTTATGGTCATCACTTGAGACCAAACAGTGGATCACTTCACAAATCTGAGGTAGAACATTCAAAACAATTATGATAAAATCTTTGTCAACAAATATACACAAGAAAAATTAAGTAAAAGCTTTTTCAGTCCTTCTCTCAACAAAATAAACATCTTTTAAAAAAAGTCCTAATTCGTGTTGACTCAAGTTAATAAAATCAAACATTTTTTGAATATTTATTGAACATTTGTTATATTGTTATTGAAAAAATTATAACGTGATAATTATTGTTATTGTTTTATTGTCCAGCCCTAGCTTGACATCACATTGATGTTAAGCTTTCGACAGAGTAGCGAAGTAGGAAGAGCTGGTGTTTTTCTCCATTCTGTATTCCCATTTCATATTTTTTCCTTCAACAATATCCTCAATGTTAACCCCAAAATCAACCAAGTCAACTGATTTAAGCTGCAGATTATAAAATCAGTTTTCTCAACAGCATAATCTTTCAATCATGGTGGGTGAATCAGATTACTTTGTCTATGTGAAAAATAAATTAGACATTTACTTCTGGAACCAATCAAAGCATTGCCAGTGTCATTTTCAGTTGGCATGGAAGCTTTGTAGTGCAGTTGCTAACAGTTAAGAAATATGAGAATGGCCAGAGCTGTTTTTCCAGCTCTGGCAAAAGAAGATGACATCCGCATTCTTAACTCTGCCTACATACTGTAGATCTGATTGGTGGATTGTTTCTCCAGCTGGGTGAAACAGCCATCACTGAGCACAACACTAGAATATCTAAACGAGATGTGATGAGTAAAAAAAAAAAATCCTCAACGGCATGAACACAAAAAATCAGCCCATACATTTTTAAAACATAAACACATAATATAAACAAAGGATTATGATAAAGATTCCCCAGATTTGGTTATTAAAGAATTGAATCAGCCAATGCTATGCATAAGACGAGCTCTAATGTAAGCATTTCTCATTAGTTTTAATTACTGTGGCTGGACTAATCTCAGTCTCTGCCTAGTCAAGCCAGGCTCTTTTTTGATTACTGCTACTGAACACAAGAACAACAATGTTCCCCAGATAGCCATAATCACCAAGTTCTACATGGAGGCCAGACAATGATTTTATTATTAATTAAGGTCTTAATCCCCTTTTAGGCCTTGATCACAATTATGGAAAGAGGCCACTGAGCTAATTTGGAGTGGGGTTGATTCATTCATTCAACATCTAATCTGATGACTAATCTGTTAGCCTGGTCTGTCAGTGGTGCTGTGTGTCAGTCACAAGGGACTGCAATGTGGTTGTGCGCCCAAGTCCTCTTAGTTGTTTTCAGAATCAGAAAAAGTTTATTGTCTGTCGGAAAGCAATGGAAATTTGACTTTGATAAGGCTCAGGTACACGTAGAAAAAAAACTCTATATACTATATGTAGCAAAAACATAACTATAGCATTCATATGTATTTACACATATAGTTAAGAGCAGTTTGGCTGTAAAGTGCAAGCAGGGGATTGTTGCTGCAGAATTCTTATCCAGTTGGAGTTTGGTTGATGAGTTTGGTGGGGAGACCGGTCGGAAGAGTGTTGCAGTAGGCATGAGGAGAGTGAGGGGCTCAGAGATATTGCAGAGGTGGGGGAAAAAAGCTGTCCGGGTAATGGTTTTTATGTGGGATTTTAAGGACAGGTTGTTGTCCAGGGTTACACTGAGGCTTTTTACTTTTGATGATAGACTGACTGGGAAACCATCAATGTTGATGAGTTATAATTATGCACAACGTCTCACATTAAGACAAGTGAGATAATACATAAAGTGAATCCACTCATATTTATATAGTATATCTATTTATACTGTATATATATGCATATGCCATGAATAAGAATACATAACTACAATACATATTATCTCCTATAGGAGGGTGAAAGGATGGGTGGGACACATATATGTGCATTCACATTCCTCATGAAAAGAGTCCAAACAACATATCTGTATCTTTTCCAGATTGGTGGATATGTGCAAACAGATCCTGTGATGTTCAGGTTATTACATCCAAATCAGCATATTAAATCCCAGCTTCATACTTTTCCTTTAGTTTTTACTAAACATATCACACATATCAATTGGCATACATTTAGTTTTGCATTACATAATCAGTTCCTTTGTTCCCTGTGTCCCAGAGTAGAGGAGCGCCTGCCCAGTAATGTAGGCTCCATTATGTATTCATTATGTGCACAGGGAGTGTATCGGTGCTGTGAGTGACAGACGTTCAGTAAGGCCTCGGGCAATGAGCGGTCATGGCAGTCTGTGTGAATGCACTCTGGGTAACATGCTTGTAATCCTCATGTTCTTCTGGATTTAATTTTTTATTCTCCATTACTGCTTAAAGCTTGTTGCTTTGTGTTATTTACATATATTTTGTCACCAATTTATGCATTAAACAATGTTTTGGTGTGCTGTATTAGTATACTTTGTGGAGTTCACCAATTTTCTGGATGTGACGCTCTTTGTTAGACACAGTCTCTATTGCAGTACAACAGTAACAAACGAAGAACAGGAGATTTAAAACTATTGGATTGGATTGGATGGAAGCCAACCCTTGTCCACAGAAGTACATTGCTTTGCTTCGGTGCCGGTACTACTCTCTGCTTCTCCAAACTGGGGACACACTGACCATCTACTGCAGGTAATACACTGACTATGGAGAAAAAAAGGCGCATACAGCCCTGCTTCCAAAATCCTAAACTATCCCTTTAATTATTTTTGCTTTGTCAATATACGGAGACAGGCTGAAAAATGTAATGTGACAAATGAATGGCAGAATAAACTGATGGAGAGAGGGAAGAAGAGAGAGACAGACAAAGAAGAATGTAGGAAGAGAGGAGAGATGAAAGCAGATGAGTTTTCATCTCCAATTATCCCCTGGACCTTGTTATCTCAGTGCCCTTAATTAGGCCAGCCAGGGCCATCCACTAATTTGATTGGACAGGGCCCTGGCTCTAGTCAGGGTGGACAGCCAATCACCTCAAAGGTCGTACTCCTGAGGAAAATGGGTACCCTTTTTATGTTAAACATAGATGGATGTAATGGATACAAGATGAGCTGGAGTGAAAGCATGCATGAAGACACAAACGCACTGATTGATATGTGATTGTAGCTGTTTATAAGCACGTGGTTGACAGTTGTATTGTGGTAAACCTTTCTAAAGTTCATGGCCATAATAATGAAGGTCAGCAGCTCTGGATTAAAGATAAACGTTGCCATGTTGTCGAAATAAAAAACATTTAATCACCAGTTTGTATATACACTACAGTGCAGTACTTTTCAGTCATAGATTGATATAGAATCCCTATAGTGATTAATGATTGCTCCCAGGGTGTTACTGGTGTTGGTGTGTGACAGTGAATGGTTGCATGAGAGGCAAACTGTAAAGCGCTACAGCAGTTTTTCTCGATTGCTTTAACACATTTCTTGAAATTAGACCTCCTTTTCTCAAAACTCTAAATACAAATCCACTTCTCACCCAATTCCCCAAACTTCCCATTTCCAGGTCAAAATAAAGCTCTCCACTCAAAACCATTCAATCCTGCCCACAGACATAACCATTGTTGGACAAGTTACTCAGAAATTATAATAAGTTACTAGTTACTTATTACTTCGTAAAAAAGTAGTAATATTACTTTACTTATTACTGGGTGATAAAAGGTGAGATAAATTCAAAACAATACTACAAAAAATGATTATAAGTAATGTTGCTTGTGGTTCTCTCCCCTGAAAAACCTTTTCACTTGATGAACACAACAAAAGAAACAACAAATGTGTCCATTTTTTTTTTATCCCTGAATGTACTGTACAGTACAACACAGCAAACAACAACAAAAAATCCTTCTTCCCCGGCATCCCGTCTTTGGTCTGGGACAGGCCAGAGAATCTCTTTCTACCTCCTCCTCCTCTCTGGTGTCCTCTCCCTCTTCCTTCACATCTCTCTAGATCCATTGTTCCAAACCTGAATGAACTGACTCTGCTCCTTTTTATCTATCTATTGAATCTTCTGATTGGTGTGTGATCAATTATGACTCTTTGTGTTTCCACCTGGGTAGCTGTGTGCTAATTGAGCTCAAGCTGTTCTGACTTGAGTGAACAATATTGTTAGTGCTTTCTGAATGACCACATGGTGTAGGCGGTGAGAAATGAAGGGATCTGTGTGTAGAATTTTGCAGTGGCAGTTTAACAAGTCTGAATCATGTGTCAAAACAGGGAATAATGTTTATAGTTTAGGGAAATGGGTGTGCTTTTTGATAAATGGCGTTATGGTTTTGAAATTTTATTTTAAATGCCTGGTTATAGTGTTTAAGCAATCGAGAAAAACTGTAATGGAACCTATTTTACGATTTACCAATTGGCACATTTACATATGAATCTTGAAAAAAGAAAGAAAAAGAAAGGAAGAGAAGACAGAGAAGTTTGATATTTTCGTACGCAATTGCAATACAAATCTGTGAAGCTTGTAGCGAAGCCAGTGAATGGAAGTAATTAATGACTACAGTTGATGTAGTTGATTTTCCTGTAAATGATGGAGCAGGCTACACAGTTTCTGAGAAAGGTTAAGAGGCCAGAACAACTGTGGTAACTGCTGGAAACGAACCAATCTGAGCTTTTAAGAAATTCTCCTATAAAAATTACTGAACAAATTGTGTCCTATGTCTCTGAGTACATTGGCATTGTTTCTTTTTACTATATACGCACACTGCATCCACAGATACATGCAGATAGTACATGCTTGACTACACCTCTAATGTACCGACAAGGCTAATCTGTTTCAAACTTCATTGCATGTGTGTGCTTACAGTGCTGTGGGCCTGTTTGTGCAGTAATCTGAGGTCAATGGAGCATGGCAGGTCAGAATCGAATGCCAAGGTAGGGATTAGAGAGAAGTCAAGGACATTAAATGAAAACACAATCAGTTCAGCTTGTGGCCTTCAACACACACACATAAACAGCCATGGCCCTGTGTTGACAGGTTAACAGCGTGTGAGTGATGGAGGTCAGCCCTAATAGACTGATCCTTCACCTAATGCCATCAGAGAAACAAATGCAATGAAATTCTGTGTTGAGCAGCACTCAGTCAAATTAAATGTGCTTACTTCTGGTGAAGTCAAGTGTGTAGAAGGAATATGTCTGATAATACAATACAGTAGCCTGCATGCAACCTTCATGAAAGAAATATCTAATATGTAATCGTCCTATAACACATGCTGTGGCCGGCAGGGACAACTAGTTTAACCACCATTCTGAATTAGGTGAAGTCTGATGCTTTACACTACTGTACCAGTTAATCATTTCTACAAACTAACTTAAACAAAGGATTATAGTGTAAATAGCTTTTCTTTGTTCCTTTGGTAAGTCAGTTCTTTTCTCAGGGCCTTTTCACACCAGTCTGAAACCAAAGTTTGCATTTGTGTTACATTTTATACTGTACATTTGATCTGGTTAGTTTTGGTTTCACATTGCAATTATGCAAGTGCACTAAAGGCATAACTATGTCCTGTCATCATTACCTTCGTGGGCAGCATCTCCCTATACTTGCAGTTAATTCGTTTGTAGATGTAGATTGATGCAGGCGTAGGCCATAAGAGTTTGAATGAATGGAGAAAAATTAACATATTCTTTTCGGTGCCACTTTAATAATCATTATAATTAAAAAATCGGTCTCCTTCTCTCTACTTGTGCTACCATGGCTCATTTTGTTTTGTGTGGTTATTTTCCTCTTTCCCGCTCTAATGATAATTATAATAATAAAAATTATGACATATATTAACAAGTTAGATGTGAAGGGGCCCTTAAATTAGGACACCTTGTTGTGCATAATTACTTAGTTATTGTAGTTAACTAACTAAATCTGTATGGTTTTTTTGGGTCAAATCTGTATAGCGCATTCTTGTATAAATTGCAAAATGCAAGTTGGCCCTTCACTGAACTATCGGGGTGGGATACATCATGGTGACCACTAAAAACTATTTAATTTAGGTATTACAGATAATCAAATGAAGCGCACTTCGGTAAATGGCTTAGTTCTTGTCTCAAATTGCTTCAGAGATCGAATTTGGTGAATAGTTAAGGGAAACCTGATATCTGATGTCACATTGAAAGGCTTATTAAAATAAATTATTGACCATTCTCACCTGAAGTGACAGTAAAGTCTCAGTCGATAGAGCACTAACACTTGTTATTGGACTGATCTGCAGTGGACTAGCCGAGGATTAACTTCATCAGATGGATTCAAGCTCAACAAACCAGAGCTCTTAGATGATGGCAAAAATCATGCCGCTGACCCCTGGTGTGTGTGAGTGTGTCCTTGCTGGTTGAGTCAACATGCGATGACCAAATATAACCTAAGCCCAGGGGTCTCCTGCACACTGCACTGACACATATAGGTCACCAACCACCTGCACACAGTTGTAGTATCCATGTTTTTCTATCTCTATTCCTCTTTCTGCCTTCTCTTAAAGAGTAAAGCAGCCTGCAGAGGAAATATCAACTTGGCACGTTTCACTGTGACTTGTTGTACAATGGCCTCAGGATCGACAGAACCTGACACTGAGGAAACTTTAGCGTGAAACAGGGAATGAAATTCAAACAAAACTCACCAGTCGGAAAGAGGTCCTGTCTGTCCTGAGTTACAGCCTGTATGCTGCATTGGTCGGCTACGGGTGGGGGGGGGGGGGTTACTTAGCTTGTCTATTAGACGCTAGGGGTGCAACTTGGTTTTATTTTTATTGGCCAACTTTTGTATTGAACCTCAGTCTGGGTACTGAGTACTGTGGTGAAATTTGTTTTTCTTGTTGTCTGTCTGATGATATTATATGATATTATTTAATGCCATGACTTGACTCTCAAACTATCTTTCTCTGAAATTATTATAATTTGTTACTTCTTCTCCATCATTGCTCATAAAGCCACCCATTTTATAGTCCCTTTCTAACCTCCTTCCTTCTTATCATGGCTGACATCTACAGTAATAATAATGGATTGATCATGCATCTTCAAATAAAATACCTGGTTGTTAAGTAAGGTGGATTGATTGTCTTGTTTTGAAAGACATAGGTCCTTCTTTGCATGTAAACATGCATATGTTTATGTGTAAAGATATTGAAAATTGAATTACGTTATTAATATTAAATGAAAGCTCAATGTTTTCCCTTCATTTAGCGCATACATTTCAAAAGTGGCAGATAAAATTTCAAAGTGACAGACAAAAAAATTTCAGTGTCAAAGAGGAACAGCACATCAGTTATTAAAAAAGAATCGCATAGTGAATCGCAATCATGACATTGGTAAAAACAAATCGCAATTAGATTATTTTCCAAAATCGTTCAGTCCTACCTGAGACCACTGTTACCATATTCCCCATTCCAGTCTTCTTTTGTCCAGTTTCTGTGAATTTTGGTGTGTGAAGTGTAGCCTCAGTTTCCTGTTCTTAGCTGGCAGGAGTGGCACCTGGTGTGGTCTTTTGCTGCTGTAGCCCATCTGCTTCAAGGTTTGATGCGTTCAGAGATGGTATTCTGCATACCTTGGTTGTAACGAGTGGTTATTTGAGTTACTGTTGCCTTTCAGTCATCTGGAACCAGTCTGCCCATTCTCCTCTGAACTCTGACATCACCTTTTCGTCCACACAACTGCCGCTCACCGGATATTTTCTCTTTTTCGGACCATTCTCTGTAAACCCTAGAGATGGTTGTGCGTGAAAATCCCAGTAGATCAGCAGTTTCTGAAATACTCAGAGCAGCCCGTCTGGCACCAACAACCATGTCACGTTCAAAGTCACTTAAATCCCCTTTCTTCCCCATTCTGATGCTCGCTTTGAACATCAGCAAGTTGTCTTGACCTCGTCTACATGCCTAAATGCATTGAGTTGCTGCCATGTGATTGGCTGATTAGCTATTTGTGTTAACAAGCAATTGAACAGGTGTACCTAATAAAGTGGCCGGTGAGGGTATTGCAGTCGTTTCATCGTTTCAAGTTTAATGTTTCACTCCTGTATCTCCAGTGTATCTCCAGCCCTCGTCAGCCTCACCACTTACCTGTAAGTGACATCTGTAGTCAGGGCTCGGCAAAAACTGTGACCCGATGGCGACCTGTCAATCAGGATAGAGGGACTTGTATCCGCTGCTCTGTCTAAAATTTTTTTATTAAATGGCTGTCAGCAGGAGAGAGAGCACATCATGTTTGAGTCTGTTAGTATGTTTTGTTTTAAAAGTAAATTGTTTTGTTAACATTTTTATTTTTTTATAATTTTAACTGTGATTACATTTTAGTTTAGTTTTTTAAAACCAGGATGTATTTAATAATTGATTAAACATGTTAACAGTATAACATATAAGTCTTTGGTTTTGTTGTAACCCTGATAAATAACTTGGAAGGAGGGCAAGTAAGTTTCAAACCCACTGGCCCGGTGGGGCCCGTTGCAAAAAGTTTAACCTTCTGCCCCTGGTAGAGAAAAAAAAAAAAAAAAATTATATATATATATATATGGGAGATGTTATCATCATCCTCCCCACACTCACTGGGTCCCAAGCCCCAATAACAAGCCCTTACGGTACAGAATCACTCAACATAAGGGCGACTGACCTACGATTGAAGATCTTAACCAAGCTTGACCCCCAAGTACAATGACCAAGATTGCCAAGGCTAAGTGACAAAGTACCCTCTGAAAGTCTGCTAGAAGATGTGAATGCAGCACTACATACTATCCTTACTAAAGCCATAACCGAGCACAATGAGCTGATGTACGCCACAGCAACAGTGATCCTAGAGATGCTTGGCTATAAGTTGAACACCACAAGCCACAAGAGCATTACCCCTCATGGAGGAGAAGGCTAGATCAAGGCGACACAAAGAGAGGTTAGTCAGCTGTCAGAGCTACAGAAAGGTTCAAGGGCTACCTAATAAATACAACAAGCTGTGGATACCTGAGGCTCTGGAGACTGCCATACAAAGAATTACCACTCTGGCTACCCGCCTAAAGAGATACAAGGGAGAAGCAGAAGCCAGGAGAATAAACTGGATGTTCTCCACCGAACCATCCAAAGTGTACTCTCAGTGGCAGGATAATAACACAAGATCAGATCCACCCAGGGCTGAGACTGAACAGTACTGGAAGAACATATGGGAGAAAGCGGCATCCCACAACACCAATGCTGAGTGGCTAGTGGATCTAAGAACAGATCACAGCAATCTCCCAGAACAAGATCCAGTAACCATTACAACGGCAGACATCCAAAAAAGAGTGGCAGGTATGATGAGGTGGACTGCACCAGGCCCTGACATGATCCACGCCTACTGGCTGAAGAAATT
The DNA here is from genome assembly GCF_014851395.1 of Micropterus salmoides. Taxonomy (NCBI): domain Eukaryota; kingdom Metazoa; phylum Chordata; class Actinopteri; order Centrarchiformes; family Centrarchidae; genus Micropterus; species Micropterus salmoides. The sequence goes on along the minus strand of NW_024041994.1, from coordinate 8,009 downwards.
AACTGCACTCCATGATTGCCTGGCAGCACAAATGAATCAACTGCTGATGGATGGGACCCACCCAGAATGGTTAACCCAAGGACGGACAGTCCTGATCATGAAGGATGCCCAAAAGGGAAAAATCCCATCCAACTACTGACCAATAACCTTCCTCTGCACAACATGAAAGCTCCTGTCAGGCATCATAGTGGCTAAGATAAATAGGCACATGGCTCAATACATGGACAGGGCCCAGAAGGGAATGTGCAGTAATACCAGGGGAGCCAAGCACCAGCTACTGGTTGATTCACTCAAGACTGCAATACCAGGCAGACCAATCTGTGCACTGCCTGGATTGACAACAAGAAAGCCTATGACTCAATGCCACATACATGGATACTGGAATGCTTGGAAATGCACAAGATCAACAGGACATTAATAGCCTTCATCAAGAACTCAATGGGGCTGTGGAAAACAAGTCTGGAAGCCAACTCAAAGCCAACTGCACAAGTCACCATCAATTAGCATATACCATGGTGATGCACTATATCTGCTACTGTTCTGCATAGGTCTGTACCTCTCATTCAGATGATCACAAAGACTGGCTACGGATACCAGTTCCAAAGTGGAACAACCATCAATCTCCTCCTCTACATGGATGACATGTAATTAGCGAGACATCGACTCACTGATCCACACTCCAGGATCTACAGCAATGAAATTGGAATGTTGTTCGGACTGGACAAGTAATAATAATAATAATAATCCTTATTTGTAGAGCACTTTTCAAAAACAAGTTACAAAGTGCTTTAACAAGTGTAAAGAATAAAGTGTGGTCGCATGGTGCAAGATGCAGGCAGGAACAGCGTACATGGAACGCCATAACCAGGTAGCTGGCATAGTGTACAGGAACATCTGCCATGAGTATGGGCTGGAAGTCCCAAGGTCAAAATGGAAGACACCTCCTAAGGTAGTTGAGAATGACCGAGCTAAGATCCTGTGGGACTTCAAGATCCAGACTGACAAACTGGTGATGGCTAACCAACCAGACATCGTGTTGATCGACAAACAGCAGAAGAAGGCTGCAGTGATAGATGTGGCAATCCCAAGCAACAGCAATATCAAGAAGAAGGGACACGAGAAATGTGAAAAATACCAAGGGCTGAAAGAGGAGCTAGAAAAGATGTGGAAAGTAAGAGCAACAGTGGTGCCTGTGGTAATCGGAGCACTGGGGGCTGTGACCCCCAAACTGGGAGAGTGGCTACAGCAGATTCCAGGTTAAACATCAGAGGTCTCTGTCCAGAAGAGTGCAGTCCTAGAACAGCAAAGATACTGCACAGAACCCTCAAACTCCCAGGCCTCTGGTAGACGACCAGAACTTGAGGGTGATTATTTATATTTTACATATATAATTCTTATTGTTGGGATACTGAAAACTGCCGTCTATAGGGATCAGAGTCTTTCAACTTTAAGCCTGGTTGAGATAGAAGTTTCTCTAATGTTATTTTACTACAGCTTACACATTGAATCTAAAATGTTCACTTTAAGAGCATATGGATAATGATAACCCTTTTATGATTAATGTCAGGATTATAATCATAAATCACATTACAATGCACTTAAAGTGTCAGTAGAAGTATTTTCCAGTTAAACCAGTTGCATTATAGCTTAACCGTCTCTGTCTCTCAGCTGACTCTGGTCGATCTGTTAATTAAGTCCTAATGAGCAAAGTGAGATTTGAGACTTAAGGTTTAGATGCATGTTGTTTTGTTAAAGCAGATAAGCAGTTTTAGAGGAGGTGTGTGTGTGTGTGTGTGTGTGTGTGTGTGTGTGTGTGTGGGTGTGTGGGTGTGGGTGTGTGGGTGGGTGTGAGTGGTCTTTAGTGTAATTGCTTAAGGGATGTGTGAACTGTGTTCTCTTTCCCAGAATAACAAGCATGGCTGCAGGTGTTTCCTAGAAGGGGGGGGGGGGGTGTGTGTGCGCACTTGTGTACCTATCCAGTGTGTGTATATGCGCTCTCCAATTCCTCTTCACCAAATCCTGATGTCTTTATAAGCAGCAGCACATTTCCAGGTACCTTGTCCAAATGTTAGGAAGTGTGTGATTGCTGATTGAATATATTAAGTCCTGGTTCCACCTTGGCTCCCAATGCAACGATCTACCAGAAAAAATATGAATAGCATCAGAAGTCAAAACAGAAAGAAATCTCTATGCATTCTTATCATGACTCACTTTATTATGAAATAAGTTTAACATTAATAACATTTTGTTTTATATTTTGAAGCTCAACATTTTTGTATAATAAATTTATTAAGACAATCTGAATGCGGAGGCATATTTATGATACTTTGTCTCTTCTTCATTCAGACAGGAATGCAATTGAAAACGCAAATAGTGCAACCGTGAAAAGGCTCGTTACCGCCATTGGTGCATAAGAGCACACATTGAGTGTGTTCACCAGGGTCGCGTGTGTGTGTGCCAGCTGGGCCAGGCAATATCATCCGTGTTTGCGTACTTGAGTGGACCATGTTTCAGCCTAAGAACAACGCATGTTATTTAAAGAGTTTGTAGGATGGTGAAATTATTATTTTTTTTATTTAATTCAACCTCATTCACAAGGTGAAATTAAACTGGAAAAAAGATGTAACAAATTGAAAAATGCCATTGTGTATTAATCCTAGTTTTGAATACACATACAGCAGATGTATGTGCCTTCGTCAACATACATGCCTGCATGGGTTTTTGTGTTTACTCATGCATGCCTATGTGTGTAAGTGTGTGTAAGAGTGAGTGTGTTATTGATTGGCGCAGATGTTCCACATGGCCTCCCTGCCACAGATGGCCAGTCAAGTCATCTTCTCTTGTTCTTATGTCGTCTTGGCACGTCATTAGACATGCAGGGCCTTGTACATGTTGCATGATTGCGTGTGTGTGTGTGTGTTAGTGTGAGTGTGTGTGTGTGTGTGTGTAAGTGTGAGTGTGTATGTATGTGACTCCGGTAGCTACTGCTGACCAGCTGCTACCAGAAGCTATTGTGCCACCAGACGCCAGGACTATAGCAGTGTGTGTGTGTGTGTGTGTGTGTATGTGTGTGAGTGTGTATAGATGTGTAAGATTAAGAAAGAGTTTCGGCTGGAGTGTGCGTGTTGTTTTCATAAAGTTGCGATGCGTTTTTTTTGTGTGAGTAAAATCTGTGATTTCACCTCACCAGTAGCAATATTAGTTTATCACTGTGCTATGACGCCTATAATCTGAGTGTGTGTGTATGGGGGAAGTGGGCTACAGAGGCTTAAAGGGCTAAGTGAATGAATGACCCGTGCCACCGCTTGGCCCTCATGGCCCCACCAACTCATTAACTGTAGAAAAACGACCACACCTCCTGTTGCTGGAGACAAAAACATGGGGGATGGAAGTCTGTGTGTGTGTGTGTGTGTGTGTGTGTTTGGGGGGTGAAGCGTGGTGGTTAGGCAGGAGTGTTTTTTGGGTGGTGGGGGTCAGTGTATGGACAATAGGCTTGGCGCGCGACAACATTTATTTGACTTAACAATCAAGGAAGGAGTCTTTCAGGCCTCCTGGTGACACTCACACCACTGCTGCCATGTCCTGCTGTTGCAGTGTCTGCTGTGGGCTCAGTCGTCCCCTGCCCCCTCGTCGTTTTACTTTTCAAACCTTTTCATTACTTTCTATGTTGTCTGGATTCCAGCGCCAACACTTTGACACGAGATACACACAGCACGAGATACAGACATGATTTATTTTAGCTTATTCAAGAAAGAAGACACCCTGCAGCCTGCAGGCTCTGTACAAAAGTAGGTTTTGTTTTAATTATAGAAAATATTTTGAAATGTGTAATATACATCTTCATTGGGTCACATTGTGATACACAGTCAATGGAAAGGCTTTATTAAGGATGAGGTTTTATTTTTGTGGTTGTGGCCATCATTTCTATCGGCTGTATCTAATGAAATCTTGGAATGTGGCAACATCCTTACAAGAAAGGCAGACAGAGCAAGTACACGAGAAGTCAGATGATCAGTTGCTTTTTTAAAAAGGAAGAGAAAACCAAAACTGTCCATTATGAACATCCATCACAGTCTGCAGACCAACTGTTTGCAGACCTGGATCATCTTTGACCTCCTGTACTTACTGTAGTTGTGTGCACGCTCCTGTGCGTGCAATGAGGAATTATCAGCTACATTTTAGGTGCACTTACTTTTTGACCTCCAAATAATGTTCTTTAGATAATCTCCACAAACTATTTACAACCTGTCTTATCATCTCAATGACTGTGTTTGTTTCCCCGTTGATACAATTTGTAGTGATGTCCTTGTTCCAGTAACTCGGCAACTACTTAGCTGAGTACAAAGTTCTCAAAACTTCTCATATGCTGTGCCGGAGCTATAAAAATAAAGCCAAGGTGAATACCTGGATTCATATCACAAGTTAGCTTGAGCTAACTTTCTACCGCCTTTTATTGAAATTTGTTTTTTGAGATATCCTGCTAACTAACAAACAAATCCAAATCAACAGTCATCATTGTCATTGATTTTAGGTCATTGCATGCTTTAAAATAAATTCTTCAGACTTGTACTCACTTTATTGCAGTACCCGTGTTTTGGTAAATTCATACAGACAAACAATACTGGTACATATACAGAATATATATTAAATACAAAATACTGAAAAGCATCATTACCATTTAAATGATCCAGCTAAATTGCTTCTAAGAAGACTCAAGGCACCAGGTATGGAAAGCAGTCCCTTTCTGTTTATTAGCATTAATTAGCATTCATTAAAACCTTTTGAATTATTCACCAATATCAAAGTGTGTTGCAATATTCAAATAACCTTACAAGGAGTAATGAAATACAGCTACAGTAGAACTTCTATAAATGTAATGGATGATGGCTTTCACATTCAACAATTTTGCAGCAAGATCACTTGACTGTTTTAAATCATCTGTCTCCTCCGTGCCTCGTGGCACATAAGGCCTCCACAGAGTCTCTCCATCTCTTCTTGTCTGCTGCAATCACCCGCCTCCACCTCCTTCTTTACAGACTAGAGCTCCCAGGTTAGTGTATTCTTCAACCTCATCTATATGATGTCCCTCAGTGGTTGTTTTGTCTTGGTTCCTGGAGTTCATCATCTTCTCTATGTTGAGCCTCAGTCCCATTCCTTTGGCTTTTTCATTCAGCTTATTCATCTTGTCCCATGTCTGTTGTTTAGTGGAGGACAGCAGCACAATATCATCTGCAAAGTCTAAATCATCAAGTTTAGATGTGAATTTCCACCCTTATGCCATTTGCCCCGCTGACAACCGTTCTTCTAATCACCCGGTCCATTGCAATCAAAAACAAGAATCCTGACATGTTGCATCCCTGCTTATCTCCCGTCTTGATGTCGAAGAACTCCCATGTGTCTCCTTGATCGATGACAACACACTCGAAGCCGTCATACTGTATTTTGTCATATGTATCCACAGACTGTCATGATGGATCGAATCAAAAGCTTTCTCTCTAAAGCCTAGATACATTGTTGCTTGCTGCTCTTAACTTATGTTTTGATATTTATCCTGCCAAGTATTTTTCCTACAAAGGAAAGTAGTGTTACTCCTCTAGAGTTCTTACATTCCATAACATTTTGTTAGTCGCAATCTCTTCAGTGATGTCCGTGAATTCAAAACCATTCTCATCGTCTACCAGGAGCCTAAAAGCTCCAGCCGACATAGCTCTAGGGGTCATTGGAACACAAACTGCACCACCACGACAAGGCGGTGACCCCCCAGCTGGTGCGGCTATTTTAAATAGTCCATCCGATATAAACTCTTCATCAATTTGAAGGCTGTTGTCAGTGCCAATGCTGCTGCCACTGGGTTGTTGTATTGTAGTTTTGTGTTTGGGTTGGGTGTGGGCGGATATTCAGCATCAATGTAGCCATGGCAACAGTTGCTCAATTACCGGTGTGTGTCTTGTTACCTCCAGACATCAAGCCTCTCTCTCTTCCTCACTGTCTGCAACAGCTGCCCTCTCCTCTCTGTCTCTCACTCTCCCCCCTTTCACTGTCTGCCTTTTCTCACTATTTTTATCTGTTTCTCTCTTTGTATGTCTGTCTTGATGTCCTAATTATGTATCTGACACAAGAAAATATTCATGCTTTAATCAGTCTGTAAGTCAATTTTTTTTCTCCAGCCAATTGCTCAAAAAATATTTTTGGCTAAATTGGTTTATGGGATGGGACACACCCATATCTGGCTGTTGGAGTCAAGCTTTTTTCAAAGTGAAAGGACCATATTTCATATTTTATTTCTACGTGACTTTCGTTTATGTGTAAAGTGCAAAAAGGCTTGCTGAAGTGGAATATAGATTAGAATGATATAAATATATAATTTCCCCGTTACTCTAAAACAGCTGAGCAGAGTAAGGTAACGTCTCCGGTAATGTTAGGCTACCTAGTATAAATGTAAATGCTCCGTATTTGTATAGCGCCTTTCTAGTCTTTGCGACCACTCAAAGCGCTTTACACTACATCTGCATTCACCAGTCACACACATTCACACACTGAGCCTAAGTGCTGAAACAGAAGCTAACGTTCACAGGCGCCTATAGTGTTATGAATCAACACAAATAATCTCACTTTCCTAGCAAAATTTGTTTGTGGTATAAAACTATCTTACTCCGAAAGTCCATAGAAAAATGTCATGCTGTTCTTTGCATGTACGTGGCACAACTCTGATGTATGAGTGGAAATCATTAAAAGGAGACTGTCTAGTTGGAGCAAGTTGTGCATTAGACCAATCAGCAATATTCAACACAACAAACCCCACCCCAATAATTCTTGGGCCATCGTAAATTACCAATCATGAAGCAGGGACTTTTGGCATTAGGAATTATGGCTAAAGACCTTGGTTCCTCTGGTCAAAACACAGGTACTTCCTGGGCTTTGGAAACGTTCCTGTGGTGGAAACAGGCTTTACCAGGGTGAAGCTTCACTCCCAGGGCAAATCCAGAGAGTCAAATTTATAAGCACAGTTCCTCTATAGGTTCAAAACAGGATCATGTTGACTACTCCGTCCTGGCTGCTCACTTGTACTTTACAATTTTCAATTACAATTCTGTCCTTTTCCAAATGTCTTGTTTTTGTTAGGGAGCACTCTCTGTTGTCAGACAGGGACAGGTCTTGGTCAGAAGTGTGTTGACCATCTCTCTCTTTCTCTCTCACAAACACACACACACACACACACACACACACACACACACACACACACACACATGCGCAATCTAGCAGATTTTGTTGAAGAACATGATGTTGTTGATATGAGGGGGACAAACAGACCTTTAAAATATTAACTATTAAACTGCTGAATTTGATTTCTCAATCCCTTTTCTCAGCTTACCGACAAGTAAACCTTGAATCGATTATTCAAACTTTTAATGATAAAGACAATTTAGGACTTTCCTTTGCTTTGTAAAGGGTCACCTTACCTTAAGGGATTGTCCTCCCAGTGTGTGTGTGTGTGTGACTCAAGTGTCCTTTGGCTGCTCTCCCAGTGCTCAGTGTGATGGACTGCTTCATCCATGCAACCTCCAACAGAGAGGCCAGATGTCTACTCTGACTGCCACACACGGAGCTCCTGGCCTTAGCTCTTGACCAAAACCCTTGGTTGCTGAGGTCAAGGGTCCCAGGGGCTGATGCTGAACATACGCTGGAAAAATGCTTCAGCTATGGTGTTTGTGTGTGTTGGCTTTTGATGCTGCATTTGTATCACTTTGCTTTAATCTTTTTCCAAAGCCATGAAGTCCAGTTGTATGCCTTTCACCTGATTGAGATGATAGGCATACAAATCACACACCCCTGAGTCATAACTCAAATAGAAAACACACACAGACATCATACACAAACTCCTGGTAACTTTGAGTTTATTGTGGATAAATGACCATACAACTAGTTAGAATAAAATAAAATCCACTATATGACAACTTATTGCTGCCATGACAAAAAAAAGCTCAGTTATGTAGTTATTTTTCAATGAT
>NW_024041993.1:0-38914 GCF_014851395.1 Micropterus salmoides | reverse complement strand
TGTAAGCTATTTCACATAACGCTACCAAAAGGTCTGGTGATGCAGATTTAATAATATCACTCCTGAGATGGAGATGCTCTGTGCATAGTTTGCAGTAAAGACAGGTTTCTTTTAATGCGATCAGACATGTTTATTTACTTTCTCTTAGGCACATACACAACAGGCAGGTCTGAAAGCAAGTCGGTTCTGAGTCTGAAATCATCAGGTGTCTTAGCTTTAAAATCAATCATCAAGTAACCGTAAGGAACACTCGTGGCATCCTCAAAACAATCCATAAAGAAATGACTCTTCCCAGGAAACATTGTCTAGCCATTAGTATGACTTGGTTTTATCTCTGGGATTTTTAAACAAAAAAGATAATTGGTATTCAAATTAATAGTACAGCTAACTTTGCCTTGAAAAATACATATTTTGTAAACACATTTTGGACCTCACTGTTATGAGCATCACTCATTAATCATCAATAATCAACAAATTGTTTTTATCTAAAAGCAACAATGTATCATCCATAAAGAAGATGGCAATCCTTCAACGAAATTCACATTTCTAATTTTCAATCTGTTTTGAAATGAGCTTATCGGCATTTTCAATCAACATTTTCACAAAATATTTTACCGCTGTTTGAAGGACCTAACACTTAGACTAAAAGGATGTTGTAGTCTAAAATCAAAACCATCAGTCTCCCTAACAGCCATGGTATGGTAAAGTTCTCAGATCAGGAAAAACTCTGCGTATCGTGTACACGACTTGAAGTCTTGCGGCTAATGTTTTATTATAAGTTTGAAAGCCTTTTTATTTCTCAGATACTACTGTCTCCTATTGTTAGGATAGTAGATAGGGTGACATCTATGTCAGCTTAAATCACATCCTAATGTCCGACGCTCTGTGATGCAGTATAAAACCGGAAAATGGTATGTATGTAATGCACTGTTAGTCATGGAAAATAACACTATTTCAATGTCGTTTACGACAAGTCACAAGCTGTTTCTTTTAAGATGTCTATGAAGATTCTCAGTCATCCAGGTCATAGTTATCCAACGAAGGTTAAAATCAAGGGCAACTGGACTTGGTTGAAGATACTGGAACGTTTCGTCCCTCATCCAAAGGACTTCTTCAGTTCTAACAGACTGGCAGGGAAACTCATCTATTTAACCTCAGTGGGGTCGTGATCCCGGTCATCGATACCGCTGGTTCGTTAGTGTTCCTTGTTGCTGTGACGACAGTCGTTACAGTCGTTAAGACTACCTGTGGCCAAGACTGAACGACCATCATTGGTATCTTCACCTGAGGTCAATGTTTCTTTTAAGTCATCGCCATCGTTGTGAGTGGATTGTTTTGCTCAACCTAAATACATGTTTAAACACAGGTGGAATGCATTTGGTTTACTCTCTTTTCAACCTTGTCATCCCGTCTCGCGTATGTGTGTCCCCCTTTGGCCAGTGACGTCACTACTCAGGAGGAATGCCCGTTTTTGCAGATGAGTTATAAAGGGAGGGGAGCCACGGCGCCCCTTTTCCTATGGTGCAAGAGCGCATGCATTTGAAATATTTGTTACTGAGAGTTTTAAAACAAGAACGATAAATAAACACTCGTGCACGCATTTGTAAACATCTTGTGAGAACCATCGTTTTGTGTTCTCACGCCAAGTTAAATCTCGTTTTGTAGCTCCTCAGTCAGAGTTTCACTCCTTTTCTCCCCGCGCTGAGTACGTATTAATATTAATTCCACTAACCATTTATAGAAAAAAAACACGCATGCATTTGAAACTATTGTTACTGAGAGTTTAAATCAAGAACGAAAGATAACCACACACTATCAGAGTAGAACAGGTCCTAAAACAGAATTCAGAACTGGAGCCCAGACTCAGTGACCCCATCTCCTTGTAGGAAGGAGATATGGTCTTTGGGGTTAGTAAACCCTCCCCTCACAGCTGTGTCTCCATGCCCCAGCCCCTCCCCTGCCCAGCTCATGCCCACCCTCCCCATGACTCTGTGAGCGGCTGTCTAGGACAGATTACACTGGCAGGCGCCCAGGCCGATGCCAGGCCCTTGTCAACAGAGCAGCCTTTGTGCTGAGATGACAACCACAAAGTCAAGCCAACATCTGCAGGATAAAGGGCTGGAGGGTGGGAAGGTCAGCTGAGGGGAGGAAAGGCCAGAGTGGAACAGAAGGACAGGAGACAAGAAAGAAGAAAGACTCCAACAGCTCAATGCACTGCAAACATTATATTAAAGAGTTGTTTTGGATAAAATTCTTTTTTACTGTATGTACTGTACCATATTGTACATGTAAGATATTTTGTTAGAATAAGCGGCACAAAGTGACTTTAACCTTTGGCAGCTCCTAGTTGTACTGACAATTTACTGTTAGAGGCTTTAGGGATTTATTCCTTATACAATCTAGAGACATTAGCAAATGTTTGTCTTACCCATCTGTTATTAAATAGGTAACGAACTACTGAAGGATTCACCCAATCTTCACTGTGTCCCAGTGCTCTAGTGCATTAGATGTTTGGGAACATTTTACATACTTACTGACTGGAAGCATCACCAATACATCATCAGTAAACTTCTTGATTTCTGCGTACACAACTACCCCAGATCTACAAGACCCTGGAAAGCCCCAGTCTTACTGTGTGCCAACTGGTTTGTGCTAATTTCATTTCAACGTTTTTGGGAGAATGCAACAACGATGCATTTTATCACTATTAAAATATGCTTGGCATGATTTAAGTGAAATATCCCATGTATTTATACTACTCTATAATTTACCAGTTATTCATTTTACTCACTGTGGCTGCCAGCTCTGACTGTGAGACTCACACAACTGACACTGGCAGACAGTTTGTGACTTAAGTGGTAACATTAGTGGAAGAGTTTTGTAATACAAAAATTTTAAAATGATGTGTCACAACAACAGCATGTTTGATGAATTGACCTCTGTCATTGATTAATTGATTTCTTTTTCCATCTTAAAATGTAAAAGTTAAGTATGGATATATGAAGGTAAGAGGATTATGTTTATGTATAAGCCATTCAACTTCCAACAATAAGACGGTGGCTGTAAAATGTTCATCACATATCTTTCTAGATAAACCATAAGCGTAACCCTTAACTTCTTCTAACTGCTCAACGTCAGCAAAACCAAGCAGCTGATCATCAAAAGGAGACAAAGACACACACTCCTGTCTACATCAGTGGTGCTGGGGTGGAGCAGGTGCACCGTTTCAGGTTCTGGGTATCAGCATCACAGAAAACTTGACATGGTCATCTCACATCTTGACGCTGGTGAAGAAAGCTCAGAAACAGCTGTATTTCTTGAGGAAGCTTAAGAAGGTAACATTCCCATGCCAATTTCTTGTCAGCTTTTACAGAGGAGCAATAGAAAGCATCCTGACTGGAAACACAAACTGGCATGGGATGTGATTTCTTAGGTGTTACTAGGTGGCAGTGATTAAGAGAATGAAAGTTTCATAGTTGAAAACAACTTGAGACCAACCAAATAATGCGAGGCACAATACCTAATATAAGCATACTGTTCTATTATTTTATTATTTCCTGTTCTTTGTACTCAAAGTACATTTGGGACAAACATCCTACCTACTATGTACCACACTGTGATTTCACCACTACGCTTCCATTTGTTGAAAAACAATTGACCAATCAATACTCTCGGTAGGACTAAGAATGTAGACATCATCTTCCTACATAGCAGCTAGCTACCAAGCTACACCCACAAAAAATGGCAAGTGGTTGAGATCCACGCACTGTTAAATTTGCTTCTTTCTGGAAAAAGATTATTTCTCCTAGCACCCATACAAAATATCCCCCTCTGACAATAACATATCAGCTAACATGAACTCAGCGTCAGGGTGAATGACTGAAGATTAATGAAATGGTAATTCAGTGTGATTGTCAGGCTATGCTAGAGTGTTTGATGGTATAACTGGGTCGTTGATACTTTGTTCCAGGTAGTTCATTGTTCTGGTTTCTATGGTGTACCTCTACAGTTGCTATATTACTGTGGGTTGCTAGTGTGTTTGGGTGTTTCCTATGGTGATTCTGGGTGGTTGCTTGGTGCGCTTAATGGTTTCTGTGCTATGTATTTGTGCAGTCACACAGGAGGTAGTATTATTGCTAATAGTAGCAGTACTGTAAGTCAGGCAGTATTATCAGTAGTGCTCATGCTAGTATTGTAGAAGCAGCTATTGTGTGTTTACTACTTAGTGTCTATGGGTTGTGACAACTTCCCCCAGTCTGCCTGCCTGTGTGTCTTCTCTGTTTTGCAGATGCTAGGTGTGGCTTGTAGGTGGAGCTGGGAGGGTTCAATGCATGTACCTGCCCCTCTGGGTTGGGCTTCCTAGAGGGCATAAAAGGGCTGCCTTTCTGGGAGTCAGTCTCTCTGCTAGCCTGTTGCTTCCACCCCAGCCTTTGTTCCTTTGTTCCTGTAGGTCTTATTAGAGGTCATATTATGCTCGTTTTCAGGGTCATAATTATATTTAGGGGTTGTACCAGTGCAGGTTTACATGGTTTCATTTTTTTAAAACACCATATTTGTGTCTTCGCTCCAAACGGACATTTTTAACATCTCATTGGAGACACATCATGTGCCAGCCTGTTTCAAATCTTTCCCATCATTCTTGTCCCCAAAAAAACAAGAACCACAAGACTTAACCACTATAGACCCTGACGTCTGTGGTAGTCATTTGTGTTGTCCCACCTCAAATCCATCACAGATCTACTCCTGGATCCCCTGCAGTTCACCTACAGAGCAAAGAGGTCTGTAGACAATGCAGTAAACATGGCCCTTCACTTTATCCCCCAGCATGTTCTTTCCCCTCTGCTTTCTTCCTGTACACCAACAGCTGCACCTCCAGTCACCAGTCAGTCAAGCTCCTGAAGTTCACGGATAACACCACCCTCATTCGGCTCATCTCTGGTGGGGATGAATCCGACCTACAGGAGGGAGACTGACCATCTGGTGAACCGGTACAGTCAGAACAAGGAACTTTTAAGACAGTGAAGATGGTAGTGGACTCCAGAAAGAGCCCAGCCCCACCCACCCCCATCACCCTGTGACTCCACAGTCGACACTGTGGAGTCCTTCCACTTCCTTGGCACCATCATCTCCCAGGACCTCAAGTGGGAGCTCCCTCACCAAGAAGGCCCAGCAGAGGATGTACTTCCTGCGGCAGCTGAAGATGTTCAGCCTGCCAAAGACAATGATGGTGCACTTCTACACAGCCATCATTGAGTCCATCCTCACCTCCTCCATCACCATCTGGTACGCTGCTGCCACTGCCAGGGACAAGGGCAGGCTGCAGCGCATCATTCGCTCTGCAGAGAAGGTGACTGGCTGCAATCTACCATCCCTCCAGGACCTTTAAGCTTCCAGAACTGTGAGGCAAGCAGGAAAGATTGTGGCCGACCCCTCCCAACCCGGACACAAACGTCTATTCTGATTCTGATTCATGTACATGTGACAAATTAATGAGAAGTGTGATGAATCTAGCCACAGCGATTTAAAGTGGTTGTGTGTAAAACTGCAGTCTCAGACAAAGAGAACAATCACAAGTAGGCATCATATTCTGTGATGTTTGTGCCAGTTTACTCGGGTATATCAAGTTGATATTTACTTACATTCCAGATTGGTCAGTAATGAATGTACAGTGTATTTAAATTTTCACATGCATGACAAATCTGCACAGAGAGAGACTTGACACCAAAAAATTATCACAGCTGACAGCTTGAGAATATCTCCCATGACACCACAGCCGTCCTGTGCATATGCACACTAACACAGTTCATACATTATGGACACAGCCCATCCTCATCAGCTGTTTTTCCTGTGCCAACACCAATCTAGCTAGTGCGTGACTGCAGCAGTGGGATATTGTGTTACTATGTGAGCGCTGTGCGAAAATGACCATGGGCTGGCAGGACTTAGCCCTAGCTTTGCGGGGTTAGGGGTATCTAGAGTATCTATGGCAAGCGTCTTCCCCGAACCTAAGCCCCTCTTCCAGGGTACACGGCTGCCACACCTGTCCCCTCTGACATGTGCAATATCACTTTTCCTGGCACACAAACAGACTCATAAGAGAGTGGGATGGTGTATGCATTTAAATCACGCTGGATAACATTGTCTTGTCTGTTTGTTCTTTTTGTTTTTTTGTGTGTGAAAGACTACATATTATGACTGTCATCAGTGAATCAAACAGTGGAGATTTTGTTGTGGTGGCAGCCCGGCTGACGGTGAGTGTCCTGTTTATTTCTCGTTTTTGCTTTTGTTCTGTTTTCCCCTGGTGTTTTCCTGTACCCTGCCTGCCTCCCTGTGTCTCCTCCCCTGCATGTGCTCTCCCTCTCTCTCCCTCTGCTCCTGAGCCCAGCCAACGACCCGCACCTGCACCTCGTCAGCTACCTCCTCTGTCTGCCGCACCTGCCAGCAATCTGCCTCATCTCTGACAGTACTTCTACCCCGGTTCTCCAGTCAACCCCTGCTTGATCGTCGTTGCTCCTAACCCGGTGCCACAAGTTCACTCAAGCTGCTGAAATCCCCGGCAGAAATCTCTAGCTCTAGGTTTTTCCCCCATGTCTAACCCTGTCTGTCTGTTTCCCTTCCCAGGTTCACTCACCCTTGCCCACCGGTCCTCTCCTCTTGGGCTACCTCCATGTCGGTCCCCCAGCTCCCCTCGCTCCTCGCCAGTCCACCTGCCACCACACCGTTCCCTTCCCCGGTTCCCTGCCTCCCACGGCTCCCTCACCTCTCCTCCTCTGCCTCGCCAGCCCCTCGGTCCTCCGTGCCCTCCTGCCCTGGCGTCCGCCTCACCTCCATCTCCTCTTCCCCAGACCCTCTGTTTCCCCTAAATAAACCACATTTCAACTGATTGTTGCTTTTGGGTCCATTCTGTCCTGTTCCCTAACAGATTTGTTCACATTAGGTTATAGTTAACATTAGGTAAGACTAAGCATCAACACTCTCTGTCTGTGGAGAAGAACATCATTATTGTAGTTTCAGGGCTCCCTCTTTTGTACAAACTTTTCCTCCAAGATTGTAGATACAAATAATACATAATTTGGATAAAGTTGCTTACACATTCACAAACAACGCTACACTTGTGGGCATTAACATGGTAACAGTTGCAACCCAGAAGTAGAGAAGTGTTGCATGATTTGTTCACTTCCAGTGCGTACTATCCATCATCACTTTTATTGTTTCAAAAAAGCAAGGTTTATTAGCTTTTGCAAGAGAATTACAATGTTTTGCTGATTTGGTGAAGGGTTTTCTTATTTGTGTGTAGAGTTTTGCAAAAAATAGCCAATAGTTACAAAAAATGTGCTTAAGCCATCAGAAAAAACTGTAAGTTAGCTGAAGTTTAGCTAAGGCAATATCTCATGGCCATACAACCTAATGTACTGATGGAGACACTACAGGTGAACACAGCAACATTCGTGTCTAATAACATCATCACAATTTCCACATTGATATGCAAATTAGGCATTAACTAATTAAAATGTGCTAATTTGCACACAAGTCACTGCAGGTGAATGGGATAAACAAAATAACTAAACACAAAACTTTCCCAGTTAATGACACATCAAGAGCTTTTTCCTCTGAAATGTGCTGTGTAAATATGCAGATTAGCTTGTTTTGGTTAATACAGCCTAAATCTACAGATGCAAACAGACAGAGGGTATTAGGCTTAAAACCAACACCATCTAAATGTGTGTTCTTGAAGTTTTATTTCCATTAGAGTAAAAGAAGACATGGAAACAAAATAGACCAAAGTCTCAAAAACATTTATTTTAATTATGCCTGCAGCCCAATGCCACAGTTTAGTGTGTAGATTTATGTGAAGTGTTATGTATTCCAATAACACCAATAGAATTGAAACAATTTATTGCCTTGTGAACAACTTATTAATGAAACTATGTCATAAATATATACTGTACTTGAAACTAGTAGCATAGACACACATTGTGGCATAGTTTCCTTTGCTGTTGCCTGCTCCTGTGATAAACCTAGTGAATACTAAAGAAGACCGTGGTCTCTGTGTGAACTGATTATTTTGTAGAAAACTAATGTTGTTGAGTTAATAAATTTGTCTTGTTTAAAAAAATGCCTTTTTTTTCACTTGAGCCCTTCCCACCAAAATGTCTGTGCACGTCCCTGTACCCAAATACTACCAATTAACCAGGCTGACTCCTGATTCCTGCGTTGCTGCATTTGAGACTGCTGCTCAAATTCCTATATATTTTGCAATGTCTGATTAAATCAACTTAAAAACAGCTTAATGACAAAACCTGAATTGTGTCATCTCCAGACTTCGACCTTCACTCTCAGACTCTGTGGCAGAGTCACTCATCCATACCTTCATCACCTCCCGCTTGGACTACTGAAATGGTGTCCTGTATGGGGTATCCAGCAAGGCCCTGGACAGGCTACAATATGTCCAGAACTTAGCTGCCAGGGTTCTCACTCACACTAGGTTGTGGCAGCACATCACCCCAATCCTCACTCAGCTTCACTGTCTCCTGGTCAAATTCTAAATCACCTACAAAATCCTCCTCACCTATAAATCTCTTCATGCCACTGCCCCTCAGGACCTACTGGACCTTCTCCACCCTTACATCCCCCCACGAAACCTCCTAAAAAACACCTCTTTACAAAGGCATTCAACACTGAATGACCTTGGGTCCCGTGAAAGGTTGTTGTTGTTGTTGTCCTGGCCTTTGTGTGTGGAGTTTGCATGTTCTCCCCGTGTCTGCGTGGGTTCTCTCAGGGTGCTCCGGCTTCCTCCCTCCAAAGACATGCACGTTAGGTTAATTGGTGTCTCCAAAATTGTCCTTAGGTGTGGATGTGAGAGTGACTGGTTGTTTGTCTATGTGTGGCGACCTGTCCAGGGTGTACACCGCCTTTCGCCCGATGTCAGCTTGGTTTGGCTCCAGCCCCCAGCGACCCTGTACGCAGGATAAGCGGTTGATGATGGATTATTATTATTATTGCTAAACTGACACAATTTGACAGTTGGTTGAAGTCGTTCTCTAAACTTTGGCTACACACAACCCCTGACCCTGGCCAAGCACTCTTTTCCAAAAGCTTTTTCCTGTCCACACCAAAACCTGAAGCAGAGTTTTCAGATCTAACCAGTCAGAATCTGTTTTGTAAAAGCATAATTTCTGATAGTGAAAAATGCAGTCTTCTGTTCAGAGCCAACATAAAGGTCTAAAGGCACAAGCATGGTCCATGCAAATACGTGACTGCAGACACTTTATTCTATGCAAGATTGATTTCACATGACGTTGCACTGAAACTTTTGTTTGGGTTCACTTCCACCTCAAAACAACTATGGTTGACCAGTTCAACAAAACTCTAGCTGAGCAGGTTCTGATGTATTGGCATATGTATTTTTGTTTTATTTTTAATTGGGATGTAGACAAGTTTTTACATAAAAAAATATTATAACTTCCTCTGTTGAAAATAACCACAAAACAATAGGCCAATAGGCCGGGGCAATGCTCGCTGTGTAGCCCTCTCTCTTGACCATGCAGGATGTAGGCACGTATAGCCATCGACCCTCCATCTGAGGCAAAGCTGTCAACCAGTGTATTTCCCAAGTGTGTGTAGAGCTCTGTCATGGTGTCAACAGTGTGGCTCCAAAAATTGTAGCACAGGCTTTTACACTGAAGATTCAGAATCTTGAGGCCATGATCCCAAACGTGTTTTCAGACAGCTAATTATCGATTTGCTTGTCCTGGGTGATGTTTAAACCTGATGAAGAGAGGGCATATGTATGTATTAAGATCGAAAAAGAAACACTATTGGAGGTTTATACAATTAAGTGAAATTACTAGTAAGTTGAAGAGACAGTGGCTATATTGCAATGATTACTACTACTGCTGTAAACAGCCCATAGCAACAGGTCTAACCACCTATGTGAAAGAGGTCTCATCAGGTTTTCCTTCAGATGGAAGTCTTCATCGCCGTGAAAGACTATTCAAACTAAATTCATATCCTCCATCTTTTTTTGCCTCATGCCAAAACTAAAAAACAACAACAAAAGGCTGGTGCAACTGCCTGGCTATGTACTTATTGAGGTTGAAGAGCTTGCCTCCTCCTTTTGCCCCAGAGGGCTGAAGGAGGAGGCAACTTCACTGTCCGTGAAGGCCCTGTACAGTTTTCCTTACATTAATATTATCTATGAAAGAAGTTGAAATGCAAACACAGATAAATGTAAAAACACATGCACTAAGTAAAATATTTAACACTGTGTTTGATTCCCACCATGTCGGATCATGTATCATTAGGCCGGGGCTGGAAATATCATTTCCATGGTGGAAAGAAAAAAGAAGACTTCCTTCCATGCTTTGTCTCTGCTTCCAAAAGCAGGGCTATTAAATTATAGAACACACTCCCCGCCAACCACTCTGTGGCAGAGTGCATTGTGGGAAGTAAAAACATCCAGATAGAGAGCTCTAGACAAGGATCTGGGTAGAAGAATTACCTAATCAATACACCAATACAGTATACTTAAATCTGCAGGGGTACTTGTAGCCCAGAGGGTAATTCTATAGTAGGCCATGGGGCGGAAAGAATGTGGAGTATCTCTAAGAAACTAGAAATTATAATTTGATTAAAAAATAAACATCCACATATTGAGTCAGCTGACACCTTAATGCTGTGTGTTGTTTTCAGAGCGAGCAAATGTGCAGAAAAATGAGTACACCCCTCAAAATTTTATAAATATTTGTTCATATCTTTTTATGTGATAACACAGAAAAAATGGCTCTTAGATAAAATGTAGTCAGTGTACAGCTTGTATAACAGTGTAAATTTGCTGTCCCCTCAAAATAACACATCACACAGCCATTAATGTCTAAACCGCTGGCAACAAAAGTGAGGACACCCCTAAGTGAAAATGTCCACATTGGGCCCAAAGTGTCAATATTTTGTGTGGCAACCATTATTCTCCAGCACTGCCTTAACCCTCTTGGGCATGGAGTTCACCAGAGCTTCACAGGTTGCCACTGGAGTGCTCTTCCACTCCTCCATGACGACATCACGGAGCTGGTGGATGTTAGAGACCTTGCGCTCCTCCACCTTCCGTTTGAGGACGCCCCACAGATGCTTAATAGGGTTTAGGTCTGGAGAAATGCTTGGCCAGTCCATCACTTTTACCCTCAGCTTCTTTAGCAAGGCAGTGGTTGTCTTGGAGGTGTGTTCGGGGTCGTTATCATGTTGGAATACTGCCCTGCGGCCCAGTCTCCGAAGGGAGTGGATCATGCTCTGTTTCAGCA
This sequence comes from Micropterus salmoides, assembly GCF_014851395.1. Taxonomy (NCBI): domain Eukaryota; kingdom Metazoa; phylum Chordata; class Actinopteri; order Centrarchiformes; family Centrarchidae; genus Micropterus; species Micropterus salmoides. The sequence continues at coordinate 27,620 of NW_024041993.1, read as the reverse complement.
TGACACTCCCACCACCATGCTTGACTGTAGGCAAGACACACTTGTCTTTGTACTCCTCAACTGGTTGCTGCCACACACGCTTTACACCAGCGGAACCAACTAAGTTTATCTTGGTCTCATTAGACCACAGGACATGGTTCCAGTAATCCATGTCCTTAGTCTGCTTTGCAGGCATTCTTGTGCATTACCTTAAGAAAGGGCTTCCTTCTGGGACAACTGCCATGCAGACCAGTTTGATGCAGTGTGCAACGTATGGTCTGAGCACTGACAGGCTGACCCCCGACCCCTTCAACCTCTGCAGCAATGCTGGCAGCACTCATACGTATATTTGCCAAAGACGTCCTCTAAATATGACGTTTAGCACGTGCAATCAACTTATTTGCTCGACCAAGGTGAGGCCTCTTCTGTGGAGTGGGAATCCTAGCGGTTTAGACATTAATGGCTGTGTGATTGTGTTATTTTGTTTGTACAGTTCAAAATTGGTGCCAGCTGTTGTTTCAGACAAGCCAGACTTAACTCTGTAACTGGTTCTGAAGCAAGTCCGACAGGTATCTAACGATATCGAAAGGAAAAGTAGGAGAATGTGTCATTTTACCGACAAAGTTAAAGACTTCAAACATACAGTATCTTTATGATGTTATACAACAAACTACATAAGATTCATTCAGTAAACTTTTAGACAACAAGTTTGTGTGATTTATCAAAAAGAAACGATGCACAGATCACTTGCATATCACTATGTGTTTTTATTTTCTTACTCTGTATCAAATACATGACTTGACTTTATGATGTACAATAAATAGCATACAGTATTCTAATTACTTAAGCTTGTTAAGTCATGAAACAGCAGCGCTTAGAAACAAAACAAGGATGAAGAAATTCTCAAGCAACTAGCAGACAAACTGTACAGGCTCATTCACAAATCACACATCAACTTGAGTCCAAACAACCCATAACTGTTTCACTCTGAGGAGGAAAATGGAGATGATATAACCACAACAAAACAAGTGTCTTTTATTTGACAAAGAAGATTGTCAGAAAGAAAACCCTTGAGGGAAGCTGCAAAATTACAGATATGTTCAAAACGATGCTAGCAGGGCAGCCCTCAGCATGTTATCATATCACAACTACTGTTTTTTAATTCAACTGTACGTTTTTACAAAAACTAATAAATCATGCATTGTAGGAAAGCAGGATACATGTATGCATGGAAATCATCTGGAAAATAAAGAGCTATATACTATTTTCTGTCAGGTGACAGTACACATGGGATGTTGTGAATGTGTGCGATAGGCCTGGCCTGACTTTTGATATACAGCCTGAATTATAATCCCAGGCTTTCCAATGATAAATGGTTGGAATGTCCAGCTTCTGCCACTAATAGTACAAATATACAGTTATAAACAGTAGTTATTTGTGTTAAATAATCCAGTTTAAAATCAGTTCACATGAACACACTTTGAACATGATGGTTGTTACAGGTGTACTTCAGTTCATCTCATCTGTGGGGGTACGTCTGAAAACAAAGGCTGGGAATCACTAATTCAGATGACAGAGTCTGTATATTATCCGGACTCGCAGGTAATGTAGTTCCCTACACTTCTTTTGCTTCAGCTTAGTCCCCATATGTATACTTAGTCTGCTTTTTATATTCTGGACAGAGGGAAAGGAAAGACAGAGAATGAATTGTTGTTGGACGGATCGGCCTGTTATTCCAGCTCGCTCTGTTGAAATGTCCCCCTCCCAGGTTCAGCTGGAGACATGCATATATCTACAGTATGTGATTACACTGTCTTTTCTACCTTTAACTGAGTGTGCACTGACTTCATTTTTTTTGGAAGAGAGACACTGCTCTCAGGGGTACCGAGGAATGCTGGAAGAAAAGATGGATATTATGCTTGAAGGAAACAGTACCTGGGTCTCACGCTCCAGCCCTCCAGGGCCATTTTTATTGGGTTGCCAATCAAAAGGGACCCCATGCTTGGCCTGAAAAGCAAAGAGGTGTGAGAAAATAGGTGTAAGAATGTGGAGGGAGGGAGAATCTTTAAGAGAGAAGATGTATTTTTTGAAGAGATGCATAAAGGATCACAGTGCATTTAAATCGTCAAAGCTAGCGTTGCATACATTTTTTTATATATATATATATATATATATGCATATCTGTCAGTAACGATTTGACCTAAAATCAAAGTCACGATTAATTGAAGATTTTACCTCAATTATGATCAATGACCAATTATTTCGTTTGGGGTTTTTTTTGCCCTCCTAGTTCACTGAGAAGGTTTGTACTTTTAATATGCTCAACTATGAAAGGTGGGATATTTTTTTTGATTCATAAATGTTAAAAATCAATCATCTAAATGTACTGATTATGTAATGTTGTCAAAAAGCAAAAAGCTGAACTCTGAAGTGCAGCGCTAGACAGTCTGTGGCGTGCACATAACAGAGTTTCCCTATATCTGGCGCATCGCTGCAGCTGAATAAATGACCGCCGCTACTAAAATTTCACACTATCATTAATATCAATGTGCAGCCAATGATTTTCACTCAAACTGTGCGGCAAGGCAACAGTCAACGCTTGACTGGCTTCCTCTCCTCATTCATCAAATGAAATCTACCTGAAGGGTGCCATTATAAAAGCAGCGAGATTAGGTCTTTTAAAGGAAGTGCAATGTGTGTGTGTAGCAAGTGTGTGGATGAGCAGCCTGTTCTCATGCTCAGGCGTCACATATACACGCTTTGGAAAAGCCGTGTCTATTGTACGCCCCCAGGTATGTGTGTATGAGACGCATCCAGGCCGCGTGTGTATGTGACACCCCGGGGTGACGAGCTAACTAGCTAGCTAGCTAGCGATGTTTTTGTTTAAGGAGTTGACAGCCCCCCCCGAGGCAACTTCCCTAACCTCAACCATGGCATTAGTTAGTGCCTAAACCTAAGTCAGTAAATATATGCATGTCGACCGGCTGATCCTACAGCTGTGTGCTAGCAGGTAGGATTAGCCTCCTTTGTGTTGCAACGCTATTCCAAACTGCAGCGTATCATATATACGCAAAATCGCCATTTTGACACGGCATAGACACGGCGTTTCCAAAGCGTGTATATGTGACGCCTGAGATGCGATCAGGTTGGGATGAGCGAATGTGACAGAGTGGCAGAAAGTGATAGTGAAAGCAAGTAAGTTGTCAGTAAATGTACAGTGTAGGTCCCAGTAGCTAGGTGTCCATCTGTCATGCTCTTGGGTTTTTGTGTGGTAGTTTTGTCCATTCCTGTTTTACTCTTTGCCTCTGTGTTCTTGTTTAGGTTTGGTTAGTTGATCATTGGTTCCTGGTTCTCTGTTGTATTTGGTTTCACTTGTCCTTGTGTATTGTCGCTAGCTTTACTTTCTGTTTTGTTTTGTAGTGATCAGTTTCATGTGTTTTTGTCTAGCTTTGTTTCCTGTCTGCTTGATTACTTATGTGTCTCATCTGTGTTAATTGCCCTGCCTGTGTAAGGATGATGAAAATGATGTAATACTGAGTACATTAAGTGAGCACGCAAGGACGATCAAAAAGGTGTTTTACTGAATAAATTGAATGGGAGGATATAAGTTGGGTTGATGGGAGTTAAAAGATACTTAAAAATGTCCATAAAAAGGGAAAATTAGAATGCTTTGAATCATTGCACTGTTTGAGTAAAAACTGATAATTCATTCCTTTATAAAACAGGACAAAGTTAAAATACAATGATCTGTAGATCAGTAATCTATTGCTTTTCGGGTAAAAGAGGCTAAAAAGGTTAGTAGGATAAAAAGACAATCTATGTTTAAAATGTTTTTCTTATTTAACTTCTATATCAATTTGGGGAAATGCATCTTAAAAAACAATATGCAGTGTTTGATTGTTACATAAGTTTAACTTTCTTTTGACGTATAGTTTTAAGTACTAGTTTGTGATTGGAGGATCTGTTCGCGATTGCTCATGCCTCGTTCAGCCTGTGTACGGAACGTGTGGCTTACGTTCGTCCATTACAACATTGGACTTGACTGAGGCTACATCGTGTCCGTGTCGTATTTTCTATTTCCCCTTTTTCAGGGGCGTAACATTTGGAGGCACCGCTGGGATGGTGTGCAGCGTGGTTCAGCGTCTACAAGAGATGTCCCCAGCCGTCACACATCCCTTTTAAAACAACCCAGAACATCAGGAGCTGGTGGCGAATCAGCGACAGTGGGATCCCGATCCTCTTGGGCAACTTGTATGTGATCTGAGGTATTTCTGCATACCAGGAGAGCTGCTACTACCAAAGATTGGAAGGTACCACTTCACTGCTAGCACACACACTCAGCTGGAAAGATGGAGTCGACAGAGTTAGAGGAGTTACAGCTTGGAGTAATAAGGTCATTGTGTCTGCTGCCCCGAGAAATTTTGGTGGAGCTGTGTGACTATCTAATCATCGCAGGAGCAGAGTTTGAACATGTTACCAACAAGGGCCGAACTGCTCTCATCACACTAATTTCAAACCACATTCAGAGAGGAGAGCTAGAAAAGCTTGAGGATAAAGGTATTGCTGACTTACTCCATCTTCAAGACAAAATTTCTGAGCTCCAGATAGCTGGTAAAGCTGGCACATCAAAACAAGTAGGCGAGCAACAGGATGAGGAGGAGGAAAGAATACTGGAGGGAATTGAGGCCTTGCAGCTTCGGTTAGCAAGCACACAGAAACAGAATGAGAACAATAAGCCAGAGACGAGAGGAATTAAAAGCATCACCCCCACCAGGCAGTCGCCACAGAGTGTAGTCCACAGTCCTGCATCTCACCCATGGCACAAGGACTTTAAGATAGCTGGTCAAATTGGTGAGCCCGGTCAGAAAGACAAGCTGACTTTCTCGAGCTTGGCACGTCAAATTGAACATGGCTTAAGCAAGGGGTTCCCTGAACTTGAGATAGTAGATGCAGTGATAAGAGCGATATCCCCTGGCATGCAACTCCGCAGCTATTTAGAGGGCAAAACCAACTTGACTTTACCCACATTGAGGCGAATACTCCGATGTCATTATCAAGAGAAAAGTGCAACCGAACTTTATAAGCAGTTGACCTCAGAGGTGCAGGGTGTAAAAGAAACCCCACAGAACTTCCTTATTCGCACTTTCGACCTGAGACAAAAGATTTTGTTCGCTTCGCAGGAATCTGAGTCAGGTCTCCAATATGACCCTGGGTTAGTGCAGAAAATGTTTCTTCACACTGTGTTAACTGGCCTGCAGAATGACAACATCAGGCGGGATCTTCAGCCTTATTTGGAGCAAGCTGACATCTCTGATGAACTGTTGCTTGAGCGAATCAATACAGCTTGTGCTTATGAGACTGAGAGGCAGAACAAGAAAAAATTGTCAGGACAACAAAGACCTGTTACCATCCATTCAGCGCAGTCAAGCGAGGCTCCTGCTGAAAAGAATGAAAACCCACCAACTCAACAAAAGTCTAAAGTTTCCCCAGTTGTTCTGTCCCAGCTTGAGGAAATTAAAGCTGAGATGGCTCTGTTGAAAGATCTTAAAGCTGAAGTGTCACACATTAGGGAGTCCATGCAACAGCCCCAGCATATGTCGAGACAGCCACCGCCAGCAGGGGGGGTCGATTGCGCATCAGGAATGCAATTCTCAGGGCAGCAGGTGCAGGATCTGGCACAGGGATACTGGTTTACCCCGGGCATCAGACACAGAGGAGGAACTGCTCAGTATCAGCAAAGGTTTGCCCCACAACACAGCTTCCCTCCATCAAATCGTGGCCAAAGGAGAAAGTGTTTTGGTTGTCAACAGAGTGGAGCTGAAGATTATTGCACACACTGTTATAGGTGTGGCAGTAGCGAGCACTTTCTGGCTGGGTGTCGAGCAAGAGGACAGAGACAGTTAGGAGGTGAGTCTTTAAATGGGGGCAGGTCACTCGCGCGGGACAGGGAGTGACCAGTAAGGCAGCAAGGTCCCAGCAATGTGCGCATTGTGGACAGCGGGGTAAAGGAGTAATCCTGAAGCAATGTGCATCCTGTAAGAAAGTGCTTTACTGTTCCAGGCCATGTCAAGTTGATAATTGGGCAGTACACAAAAGAGAATGTCAAGCACCCTCATGTATGACTACAAACCCCACTCCAAAAAAAGATAAAAGGGCTAAAAGGGCACCATTGGTAGGGGAAAAGCACATGGTTGATTGTTTCATCGAAGGCCAAAGTGTTCGGGCTTTGTGGGACTCAGGCTCCCAAGTGACCATAATTGATGAGCTATGGAAAGAAGCACACCTGCCAGACGCAAGACTAAGAGACATAACAGAAATTCTGGATATAACACAGACTTTTGACATACAGGCAGCAAATGGGGAGAGCATGCCATACACAGGTTGGGTCGAGGTAACTTTTAGATTAGCTTCAGGGGCTGCATCCAACACAGAAGTTATTGTCCCCACACTTGTAATGAAGGGTGATAAGCTTGTTCAACCTATCATTGGCTCTAATGTGATTAGGATTATTATAGACAGTGAACTGAAACAGTCAAACACTACTGACAGGGACGGGTTAAGTAGAACAGTAAGGGCAGCATTTCCAGACCAAGCAGCGGCTTTTGTAGAACAGGTAACTGCTGTTGTAGAGCAAGTTAGCGCCACACCAGTGGAGGAGTATATAGTCAAGACAAAAGGGAGAGAATTAACATACCCAAACGCACATCAGTCAGAGTTGAGTGCCATATAAATATGGATTCCCCACATGAAGACAACACACTTCTCTTCGAGCCAGATGTGAACCCCCGCTGGACAGAGGGACTCGAACTATGTGACATGCTCGTAAAGTAAATAAGGGCAGAAAAAAACCCTCTATTACTATAAGCGTGCAGAATATTACAGATCATGACATCATGTTAGCAGGGAAAACTGTAATGGGAACTGTCCAGCAGGTCCAAGCAGTCTACCCCGCCTCCATACTAGAGGGGTCCCGCCCTCCACCTTCAGCTACAACAAGTCACATCAAAGCTGAAAAGGATCAGGCTACAGGCAAAGTTTGGGATCCACCTGTGGATCTGGGCCACCTCAGTGAGCCAGAACGGGCGTTGGTTCATAAGATGTTACGAGAGGAGTGTGCCTCCTTTTCAAAGACAGAGGATGATATCGGCTGTATAGAAAAACTTCAACTCAGCATCTCCCTAAAAGACACTGAGCCTGTAGCAAAAGCATACCTCTCTGTGCCTAAGCCACTTTACCGGGAAATGAAGGATTACTTGAATGACCTCATTGCTCAGGGTTGGGTGGAGAAATCTAACTCACCATACGCATCACCAGTTGTTGTGTTCGAAAAAAAGATGGGAGTCTCCGACTGTGTATAGATTTTCGTGAAGTGAACAGGAAGACCCTGCCTGACCGCCAGCCTATCCCCAGAGTGCAAGAGATAATGGATGGTCTAGGAGGAAACTCGTGGTTCTCTCTTTTGGACCAAGGTAAAGCGTACCATCAGGGCTTTATGGCGAAGGAGAGCAGACCCATAACCGCTTTCGTCACACCATGGGGTCTCTATGAGTGGATCAGGATCCCCTTCGGCCTGATGAATGCTCCAGCCGCCTTTCAGCGCTGTATGGAAGAATGCTTGGAGGGGCTGAGGGATGAGATCTGTATCCCATATCTAGACGACACCCTGGTCTTCAGTAGAACCTTTGAGGATCACGTTGAGGATGTGAGGACAGTACTACAGCGGCTACGGCAGCACGGGATAAAGTTGAAACCAAGTAAGTGTGAAGTGTTCAAGCGTGAGGTCCGTTACTTGGGGCGCATCGTGTCTGCTGAGGGCAGTAAGATGGATCCAGCTGATACTGTGGCTGTTAGGGCCTTAAAGGAGAAGAGGCCACAGACTGTGGGAGAATTGAGAGCAGTCATGGGGCTACTGAGCTACTACCGACAGTATATCAGGGACTTCTCCCGCATTGCCAACCCTCTTTATGCCCTAATGGAATTAGACCCTGGCCCAGATAAGCAGAAGGACCGGAACGTAAGGACAAAGAGAGTGAAAGGGAAGCATAAAGGGACACCGTCGCACAAACCAATCATATGGACCGACAAACATCAACACACATTGGAGAGATTGATTGATTGTCTGGTTGAGCCGCCAATACTTGGATTCCCTGACTTCAACAAATCGTTCATCCTACACACAGACGCTTCACAGCAAGGCCTAGGTGCAGTGCTATATCAAGAGCAGGAGGGGAAGCTTCGTGTGATAGCCTATGCATCTCGCACACTAACCAAAGCAGAAAAAACTACCATCTGCATTCGGGGAAACTTGAATTTCTGGCTTTGAAGTGGGCTGTTACAGAGCGCTTTCGAGACTACCTAATCAGCTCATCTTGCACTGTATATACGGACAACAATCCACTAACTTACGTGTTATCGACGGCCAAGCTAAACGCAACAGGACATAGGTGGGTTGCTGAATTAGCAGATTTTGACCTAACAATCAAATATCGCCCAGGCAGAGAGAACTGTGATGCTGATGGCCTTTCAAGAATGCCCTGTGACATAGAGACAATGATTGAAGAATGTTCAGAGGAAATGTCCTCTCCGTCTGTGCAAACTATAGTACAAGCTGTAGAAATGAGTGTCTCACACACTGTGTGGTCCATTATGGCTACTGGGTGTGCGGAAACTGATGAGGACAAGCCCCTTTCAAGAGCAGCTCTCTGTCAAGCTCAAAAAGACGATCAAGATATTGGCCCCGTCGCCGCCTGTAAACAGTCAAATGAGAGACCTGTAGGACAGCAGTTAAAATCATTCAGTGCACGGAGCAAGTGTCTCCTCCGTGACTGGGAGAAACTCAGCTTTGATGGAGATGGGATACTTCACAGAAAGACTGCAACCAGGACACAACTTGTTCTCCCTGAAATATTCAAGTCAACAGTGATGAGACAGCTCCACAATGACATGGGACACCAAGGTGTGGAACGCACAACATCACTTGTACGGGATCGTTTCTTCTGGCCACACATGCAGAGAGAGATTGAACACTATGTCACTCAAAGCTGTACCTGCCTCAAACAGAAAAAACCCTGTCGAGAAACAAAAACTCCACTCACACCTATTGTCACTACTCAGCCATTCGAGCTTGTATCCATTGACTTCCTGCATCTAGACAAGTGTAAAGGTGGATACGAATACATATTGGTAATCGTAGATCATTACACACGCTTTGCACAAGCCTACCCCACCACGTCGAAATCTGCCAAGACTGTAGCTGATAAGATATTTAATGATTATGCACTGAAGTTTGGGTTCCCCCTGAGGATTCATCATGATCAGGGAGGAGAATTCGAAAACCAGTTGTTTGCACAGCTAAAGAAGAACTGTGGCGTGATGGGTTCAAGAACTACACCGTACCACCCACAAGGCAATGGGCAGGTGGAGCGCCTAAACAGAACACTACTGCAAATGCTGAGAACGCTCACCGAGAGGCAGAAGTCAGATTGGAGAGAATCTTTGCCCAAGCTTATTTACGCATATAACAGCACTCGATGCGAAGTCACAGGTTTTTCCCCCTTCTACCTCCTGTTTGGGAGATCACCGAGATTACCTGTGGATTTATTATTTGGCTTGACACCAGAGGCTGGAACTGCTGATCATCAGGAGTATATGAAAAGATGGAAAGAACAGATGCAAGAGGCGTATGAGATCACAACGGCCAATACAAAAAAAATGTGCTGAGAAGAGTAAGAGAAACCATGACAGCAAAGTGAGGAGTTCTGTATTGCACGAGGGTGACCGGGTTCTCGTCAGGAATTTGACACCCAGGGGCGGAACAGGGAAGCTCCGAAACCACTGGGAAGACTGCATTCACAAAGTTATCCGTCAGGTTGGAAAAGACATGCCCATATATGAAGTAATACCAGAACAAGGCAAAGCGAGAGGGCGTAGGATACTGCATCGTAACCTGCTGTTGCCGTGTGACCATTTGCCACTGGAAATACAATTGAAACCAGCTAAAGCAAAAGGACAAATCGCAGCAGGGACCCGCAAAGGAAGAGAGCAACACCACCAAGAAGCAGACGTTGGGGGATAGTGATGATGATGACTATGGATACTATCCGTCCAGGGAGCAGCCTCTCCCTGTGATACAGCCCCAAGTAGACACAGGCAGACAGGAGGCTGACAACGAAGTTGAACAACTTTCACAGGATGCTGAGCCGCAGCAACAGGAAATTTGCCAGCTGGATCAGGATAGTGGAGATACACTGACAGAGAGGGACACATCAGGACAACAGGAGATTGTTGCTCAAGAGGAAACTGCTCTGGACGAGAGAACGTCTGTAGTGCAGTCACCTGTACAGAGTGGAACCCACTGTGGACATGACCAGCGATACCAGCGACCTGTAAGGGAGAGACGACCTCCAAGAGTCTTCACGTATGACCAGTTGGGCAATCCTGGTTGTTACGGTACCGAACTCACAAGTAATGCCATGCACTGGTACACACCAGCGCCCTATAGAGCCATGCAAGCGAGAAGTACATGGATGACTCCAGTAGAGCACTTTCACTACCAGTCTGTTGCTGTACCAGGGTACTGAATGTGGAACCCACGAACACCACACACTCATTATACACTCATTGGTGGACTTTGGACAATCTGAGTGTTGAAACAAACACTTACCCATATGCACAAACATCATACACTCAAGGATGGACTGTTTAACGTACTGAGTGTCAACAATACACACACACACGTTCATTCTTCACTCAATGATGGACTAAGGGACAAGCCGAGTGCTAACATTTACACTACACTACACTCCTGGACTTTTGAATAAGCTGAGTGCTTGTATACAAACTGATGCAAAGGTGATCTGGTGACATCATATGTACCCTTTTACTGCATTCATCATTACCCATCTGTTGGTTGGGATGTCGAGGACGACATCTGTGTTGAAGGGGAGTATGTAAGGATGATGAAAATGATGTAATACTGAGTACATTAAGTGAGCACGCAAGGACGATCAAAAAGGTGTTTTACTGAATAAATTGAATGGGAGGATATAAGTTGGGTTGATGGGAGTTAAAAGATACTTAAAAATGTCCATAAAAAGGGAAAATTAGAATGCTTTGAATCATTGCACTGTTTGAGTAAAAACTGATAATTCATTCCTTTATAAAACAGGACAAAGTTAAAATACAATGATCTGTAGATCAGTAATCTATTGCTTTTCGGGTAAAAGAGGCTAAAAAGGTTAGTAGGATAAAAAGACAATCTATGTTTAAAATGTTTTTCTTATTTAACTTCTATATCAATTTGGGGAAATGCATCTTAAAAAACAATATGCAGTGTTTGATTGTTTACATAAGTTTAACTTTCTTTTTGACGTATAGTTTTAAGTACTAGTTTGTGATTGGAGGATCTGTTCGCGATTGCTCATGCCTCGTTCAGCCTGTGTACGGAACGTGTGGCTTACGTTCGTCCATTACAACATTGGACTTGACTGAGGCTACATCGTGTCCGTGTCGTATTTTCTATTTCCCCTTTTTCAGGTAAGAACGAGGGTTGTAGTTTGTTTGAATCATTTATTTGTGTTTAATGCTGTAAGGAACATGCAGGGAGTAAATATTAATGACTGTAGCGATTTATGTATGCACAATTAGCAGGCTAAAGGTGAAGTGTTGCTCCAGTGTAGCCTGTATGCTAGCTTTATCCTGTGGACCGAGGTTAAAGTGGGGCTGTAATGGAACGCCGCCACCGCCGTTTTCTGTGTATTTGTTTTACATTGTAGGGATTGTTGCAGTGTGGGAAAGATGAGTGTAATGTGAAGAGGCAGGATACTTTGTGTGTGGGTGCAACACTGCTGAGGTTTGGGTGTTAAGAGTATTCTGAATAAGGTAGCGGTATTTGGCATTGCGGGATATTTCCAGTTGTGCTGTAGATCTTTCTCAACACTTCACAGAGCTTAATGTAGTTTGCTGTTCTTTGTCAATGCTGTTGAAATGCTGCGGGGGTATGTTGGTGTGTTTTTGGTCAATGCATTACAACATTGGACTTGACTGAGGCTACATCGTGTCCGTGTCGTATTTTCTATTTCCCCTTTTTCAGGGGCGTAACACCTGCTTGTGTGTGTATATATTACCCTCATTTATGTTCAGTCCTCGTGGTGTCATCGTCTTATGTTGAGTGTTCTGCCTCGTTCTCTGTTTCCCTGTTTTCTGGATTATTCCCTATGTTTTGGATTGTTTCTGCCCATTGGATTTACCTTTATTGGACTGATTATTTTTTTGTGTCATCTGCCTTGTTTGGACTTCAGCTACAGTGTAAGCCTGTGATTTTCTTTTGAAATAAAAAAAAAATTAAAATACCACCAACTGAACCCGCTTTGTTCTGGTGTCTGCAATTTGGGTCCAAATTTCTGAATTCCTGTCTCAGCACTGACCTTTTCTGATAGTATGACACCACCAAAGATGGATCTAGCAGACACTGTAGCCCATGAACTGGACCTCTTACTTTTTGATTTTAGTTTGGTTAAAAGATGAGCTGACTGTGTTAAATCATGTGGCCCTATTGAAGGCGCACCGGGAGGTAGCCTCCAAGCCCTGACTACAGGGTCAATTACCTGAGTGGGTGGACAGATTTTTAAACACTTCTAACCATTTACCTGTTACCGTCCAACCTGCTGCCTTGAAAAAGGATCACGGGTGGAAAAATCCAGAAAAAAAGACTAGTTCTGTGTCTTTTCGGCAACTTTATAAAACATAACATACTGCTGATGGAGAATCTCAGGGGAGCAGACAGGGAGACAGAAACAGAGGCCCTATCCCAATATCCACAATACGCCCTTAAGGTCTTCCTTGAAGTGGACACTTGTTGAAAGTGCACTTAGTAAGAGAGAGTAAGTGCGCAAGGGCCCGAAGCTGTGAAGAGTAGAACTGGGATAGTTTTGCACACGTCACTATCTGCGTCACTTCTGTTGTGATCAGGAGAGCAAACATGGCACAGGCCGTAGTTGCGGTATTCGCTGTACTCTATTGATCACAACTCACCACCAGTTTCTTACCAGAAGAATTACGAACCGCAGGATAAGATCCAAACATGTATGCTGATGCCCGACCAACAGGTAAATTAACTGTATTTTACATTTCCATGTACCGTTCATTCAGCTAATGTGTGTGCTGCAAATAATAGCTGTGACATGACACGATCCTTTAAATGAAAATAGGAATATCTTTTTTTACTCAGCTACCAACCTTTCTGTTAATGTTATAGTAGTAAATAAAGGCCAGCTTTGCGACCCCCCCCCCCACCCCCCCGCCGGCGCGCGCTCTCGTGAATGCAAAACAGGCCCTTAGGAACCCTATGAAATTCATGACATTACAGTTGCCTATATGCAACTAAATTAATTAAAGTATAATGTATTATAATCCTTATGCATATCACAAACGTTTAAGAACCCTATGAAGTTCATGATATTATAGTTATCTGTATACAAATGAACCCTATGAAATTCACGATATTATCTATATACAAATAAATTAATTAAAGTATAGCGTATTATAATCCTTACGCCTTATAGACTTGAAAGCACATAGTGCAGAGAATCTTGCTTTCTTGGTGGTGAGTTGTTATTTGTGTGAGAATTGAAGTGTTTTCTGGGGTTTATCTTTTGACATCGCCCACCTTGGGGCCACAGTGGTATCTAGTTCAACAAAACACCTTAAGCATTATTAGTTGCTCAAAGTTTCAGAGAGTTTAATGTGAATAGCACTGTTTTCTGGAGTTTTTCATTTAACATTACCTGCCATAAAGGGCTATAGTACAGCACCAACAAGCCTGAGCTGACACAACATCTCAACCCCCATATGAGTTCACGAGAGTTTGTCCACAGCACGTATTCTCTAGCAATGTAATGATTGCACTTTTACAGACCAGCTGAACAATCAGCCGTAAGTTTGTCCGGTCACCATCCCCATCAAATTAAACAGTCCCTTCACTCATGGTTTAATAGTAAACTGTCATAGGAATGACAACTACCGATAAAAAACATTATATTCTAACCAGAAACATTTAAGAAAACATAAATTACAAAGCATCTTTTTGTATTTCATACAAATAGGAGGTTTTTCAATAAATTTTAACAAAACTCCACCGCAATGCATCACGGGAAAGCTGATAGGCTGTACTAGATTGCGGGTGTGTGAGCCTCTGTCTCTTACATGCAGTAACATCTAGTTGCGAGATTGTGATGTAGAGGAGGGAGGGTGTACTGAGATTCAGTGTGGATTTACACTCAACTAAAGGATTATTAGGAACACCTGTTCAATTTCTCATTAATGCAATTATCTAATAAACCAATCACATGGCAGTTGCTTCAATGCATTTAGGGATGTGGTCCTGGTCAAGACAATCTCCTGAACTCCAAACTGAATGTCAGAATGGGAAAGAAAGGTGATTTAAGCAATTTTGAGCGTGGCATGGTTGTTGGTGCCAGACGGGCCGGTCTGAGTATTTCACAATCTGCTCAGTTACTGGGATTTTCACGCACAACCATTTCTAGAGTTTACAAAGAATGGTGTGAAAAGGGAAAAACATCCAGTATGCGGCAGTCCTGTGGGCGAAAATGCCTTGTTGATGCTAGAGGTCAGAGGAGAATGGGCCGACTGATTCAAGCTGATAGAAGAGCAACTTTGACTGAAATTCCACTCGTACCACTCGTTACAACCGAGGTATGCAGCAAAGCATTTGTGAAGCCACAACACGCACAACCTTGAGGCGGATGGGCTACAACAGCAGAAGACCCCACCGGGTACCACTCATCTCCACTACAAATAGGAAAAAGAGGCTACAATTTGCAAGAGCTCACCAAAATTGGACAGTTGAAGACTGGAAAATTGTTGCCTGGTCTGATGAGTCTCGATTTCTGTTGAGACATTCAGATGGTAGAGTCAGAATTTGGCGTAAACAGAATGAGAACATGGATCCATCATGCCTTGTTACCACTGTGCAGGCTGGTGGTGGTGGTGTAATGGTGTGGGGGATGTTTTCTTGGCACACTTTAGACCCCTTAGTGCCAATTGGGCATCGTTTAAATGCCACGGCCTACCTGAGCATTGTTTCTGACAATGTCCATCCCTTTATGACCACCATGTACCCATCCTCTGATGGCTACTTCCAGCATGGTAATGCACCATGTCACAAAGCTCGAATGATTTCAAATTGGTTTCTTGAACATGACAATGAGTTCACTGTACTAAAATGGCCCCCACAGTCACCAGATCTCAACCCAATAGAGCATCTTTGGGATGTGGTGGAACGGGAGCTTCGTGCCCTGGATGTGCATCCCACAAATCTCCATCAACTGCAAGATGCTATCCTATCAATATGGGCCAACATTTCTAAAGAATGCTTTCAGCACCTTGTTGAATCAATGCCACGTAGAATTAAGGCAGTTCTGAAGGCGAAAGGGGGTCAAACACAGTATTAGTATGGTGTTCCTAATAATCCTTTAGGTGAATGTATGTATGCTTTCTCTTAACTGTGGCTAAACTATCTTATAGCGGACAATTAAACTTTCTCAGTAATAAAATGAGTAACAAAAGTTTCAAATGCATGCGTGGTTATTTTTCGTTCGCATTCCTCCTGAGTAGTGACGTCACTGATCGAAGGGGGACCCACACACGCAATAGGCCTACGGGGTGACCCCTGGATTCCCCCCTTTGAAAAGAGAGTAAACCAAATGCATTTCCTCCTGTGTTTAAACGTGTATTTAGGTTACACAAACAGTCCATGCACTTAACAACGATGGCAATGAGTTAAAAGAAATAGCCCATGACTTGTTGTAAACAACAATGAAATAAACTAGTGTTATTTTTCGTTCTTGTTTTAAACTCCACCTGTATGGCAGCAGGGGGCTGTAAAGACCTGTGGGGGATGTAGAACAGGTGTCTCAATTATAAAAAACGTGCCCAGAAACCGTGCTCCCCTCCCTTTATAACTGATCTGCAAAAACGGGGCATTCCTCCTGAGTAGTGACGTCACTGGCCAAAGGGGGACACACATACGCAAGACGGGATGACCCGGTTGAAAAGAGAGTAAACCAAATGCATTCCACCTGTGTTTAAACATGTATTTAGGTTGAGCAAAACAGTCCACTCACAACGATGGCGATGAGTTAAAAGAAATAGCTTGTGACTTGTCGTAAACAACATTGAAATAGTGTTATTTTCCATGACTAACAGTGCATTACATACATACCATTTTCCGGTTTTATACTGCATCACAGAGCGTCGGACATTAGGATGTGATTTAAGCTGACATAGATGTCACCCTATCTACTATCCTAACAATAGGAGACAGTTTAAGTATCTGAGAAATAAAAAGGCTTTCGAACTGAAAAATAAAACATTAGCCGCAAGACTTCAAGTCGTGTACACGATACGCAGAGTTTTTCCTGATCTGAGAACTTTACCATACCATGGCTGTTAGGGAGACTGATGGTTTTGATTTTAGACTACAACATCCTTTTAGTCTAATTGAGTTAGGTCCTTCAAACAGCGGTAAAACATTTTGTGAAAATGTTGATTGAAAATGCCGATAAGCTCATTTCAAAACAGATTGAAAATGTTGTATATATTTTTTCGTGTTGGCAACCATTGTATGACTAGTTATTAAAAATTAGAAATGTGAATTTCGTTGAAGGATTGCCATCTTCTTTATGTGATGATACATTGTTGCCTTTAGATAAAAATAATGTGTTGCTTATTGGTGATTTAATGAGTGATGCTTATAACATTGAGGTCCAAAATGTGTTTACAAAATATGTGCATCATAGAAATTTAAGTTGTTTATACCTAGCTCTGAATTAGTTTTTTCAAAGCAAAGTTAGCTGTACTATTAATTTGAATACCAATTATCTTGTTTTGTTTAAAAATCCCAGAGATAAATACCAAGTCATGCTAATGGCTAGACAAATGTTTCCTGGGAAGAGTAATTTCTTTATGGATTGTTTTGAGGATGCCACGAGTGTTCCTTACGGTTACTTGATGATTGATTTTAAAGCTAAGACACCTGATGATTTCAGACTCAGAACCGACTTGCTTTCAGACCTGCCTGTTGTGTATGTGCCTAAGAGAACGTAAATAAACATGTCTGATCGCATTAAAAGAAACCTGTCTTTACTGCAAACTATGCACGGAGCATCTCCATCTCAGAGAGTGAATATTATTAAATCTGCATCACCAGACCTTTTGGTAGCGTTATGTGAAATAGCTTACAATGTTTTAAAAGGTAAAATTCCTTTAAATAAGACACAGTATCAAAAATTAAAAAAGAAGAAGGCAGGGATTAGACTGCTCGCCAATAAAAAGGTTTGCGCTTCAAAGAAAAAGAAGACGTTGCTTAAACAGTCTGGCGGTTTTCTTCTCCCCTCCTGAGTATCGCTGTGCCTTTTAGAACAAGTCTTATTGGTTCAAGACAAACTTAGATGACTATGGAGTATGCACAAAAATGTTTCTGGTACCTAAACAACAGCTTGATATTTTAAGAAGACTTCCGGCACGAGTCTATTCGAGAAACTGTTGAAAATGACTTGGATTGTACTATAAAAGACATTCTGGATCAAAAGACTGAAGATCTTCATGAAAAAGCAAAAACAATATTCCATCGCCTTGCAGAGATTTCTCACCATGGTAAAACAAGGAGGAAAAAGACCAGAACACACTAACTTTGTCAATGCCGGTCGCTGAGGATTTTCACTCTTCAGAGCAGAAGAATCAAGAAGGAAGAGACTTTGTTTTTGAAGAAGTTTTAAAAAACATGCCAAAAAACAGCAGGAATAAAGCTCAGCATATTTTGGATAAAATGTCCTCCTCAAAAAACATATGGATGGACTGAACGTGGGGAGTTTGTGTTTAACGGTAATGTTATTAAAGGGTCTCATGTGTATGACTGAAGAGGAGTAACTCCTTTTCACAATGTGTCTGACAGCCAGAGACCTACAGGTTGGGATGAATATCTGCAATCATTGGCTATATTGAATATACCTTTATCAGTTGTACCAAATCAACAGGTCAGAAGAAAAATTTACGAGATTAAGAGAAAGACTTCTGAAGAATCTTCTGCTCTTATTACTGGACCACCATCTACACCTCTTGTTACCAGAGGACATCGATTTGCAAACAATGAAACAAGTCCCTTTGTATCTCCTGAAATGCGATTGAGTGATTGGATAACTTAATTGTATATTGTTATCGGTTTTAAATAAATACATGGAGACATAACTTTATCATTTCAAAGTGTTTTTATTTATATCACCATAATAACAAAAAACATTGTTGTACACGTTTCAATCTATAAATCATTTTGATAATGAACGGCACACAACTTCTAATATTATTATACACACACAGAATCTGATACTTGGACACACTGGTTATATTCTGCATAATTATTTTGACCACATACAACCGAGGGCCGTATTTTTTCACAAATTTGCACACCATAAAATCAATGCATGACCGTTTATTACTATATTTAGTCATTACATTGTCATAAGATAATCCTCCATCCATATGGTAAAGAAAAAACACACAATGCTGACCGCACACAACAGAATCCACATCTTGCACTTGTCTAACAGAATGTTGCGTGGACTTACAATTACTGTTGAGAAAGACAGAAAGTATACCGGACAGTTCCCCAAACTGTCAAAGAATGATCCCACACCCTGCTTGTCAATATAGATAGCGACCCAGTGTTGTCCTCCCAGGTGGGAGGGGTCTGTGTTTACCACCAACATGGCGGGTCTCTTTTTAATAACTGATTTAGGAAGCTGGTCACTAGCAAATACTCCAAGAAAGACGCTTTGCTTCACTACCTTATCAAGTACTTTTGACAGTTCTATCGTATTCATACTATCATTTGTTAAAGTTAGAAAAAGTCAGTGAGAACCTGTTTTCTTGATGATATCTCAATTATAGAATCATATGTGTGGCGTAAATAACCGCATTTATTGTGCGTTGAAGCGGATTTCTAATCTAACACTACCGTTTTTAATGAGCGACATATGGTCTCCGCATCCTTCATCAGGGCTCAGGTTAAAACAGAACAGACTATATCTATTAGAAAACTTGTTGCGGGTTATGGCCATAGCGTTGTTTTTAAGATACTTTCCAGTTGCCGAGTACAATTGATGATACTCCCTGATGGCATTCCCTCTGGTAAAGTTGGGTTGAAAGGGTTTTGAAGGATATTGTTGGCCGTTAACGTATAAACATAAACTCTATATCATAATGGTTAAATGTAAATAGATTACGCGCATAACTACCTGTAAATGCCTCATGATCTACAAATCCTACTAAAATAAATTTAGGTATTTGTCCCAAGAATACATTTTCTTGATTACAAACATGAGTGCCCGTTGGGATGCTAACATTTTTAAGACACACTCTGTCTATGGGATATTTAACGTTGCCATGCATTAATGCCTTAGCGTGCGCTAGCTTAACAGCCGGAGATACTGTGACTTTCTTTACAAACAGGCTTGCTGACATAATGTTAACCCGAAAGTCGTCTACAGTGTTGTGCATTAAGCAACATTCGTTTTTAGCTCTTATGAATTTTATCTTGAGGTCTACGCCATTTATCATTAACTTGTCTTGAAAAAACAAGTCAGAATGTAAAGGGGATATTAGCTCCACTACACAGCCGCCTTGTGTGTACTCCATTCTTTTAACTAGTCCCTCATTTTGTCCTCCAGCCGTTGCATTGTGTTTGATTGCGTTATAAGTCGGTCCCCCAAAAATATTCATAGAGGGTAGTTGATAAAGCCCACTTCGTCTGCTTGATCCAGGTTTCCACCATTAGCTTTGGTGATTTTTACGCGCGTGTACAGAAACGTATTGTTTAGATCCAGGTAATCCTCTGTACTAGCTGGAATGAAAAATTCAAGGGGTGCAGAGTCTGATACCGCTGCTAGAGGAGGGAATTCGACGTAGATGCATTTCTCAATACTTGTTTGTGTTAACAGTACCATAAACAGGTCTAGCTCCGACTTGACGCACTCTTGTGACAGGCTATGTACCAACGACATTTCTTGTCTTCTGACGTTTTGTCGACTTGCTTCTCCTTGCCTGTTTATTTTTTCTAGTCTTAGTATGGGTCTTCTTATTTGTTGTTCGGCTACGCCTCTTTGGTGGGGAACTCCCTCTTTTCCCAGGAGGTTTTATTGGTCGGGGGGCCACGGCCACTATACCCGACCCCTCTTGACGTCTGTTCATGATGTTAGTAATAACATCCGTAGCTATGTTTTTAGCGGCTGTCTTTAAATGAGGGGCAACAAATGTAAATCCTTTCTTGAATAAGGGGAATGCTAATCTAAACAAACCCCTATACCCCCTAACCCTGCACCATACTGAGCACAGAGGCTGCTATATCCTGGTAAATCACCATCCGCTTAGTGTAATATGCAACGTACTCGTCCGCATTGTGAGCATATGGATGGTACATGTTTGCTCCTTGTCTAATACTGATATTTTACGGGTTGAAAGTGTAGCTTTATTATCACTTTGCTGTACGTAAAAGGGATATGTTGATTCTGATCTGTCTTGAGAGAAATCTCTACTATCAATGTGTGTTTTGCAGAGCCTCAGATAGTGTGGTCTGTCATAATGTCATGTATTTCTGATCATATGGTTGTTTGGACCCAATACATGTATTATTCTTAAAAGAGGGACGTAACTATCCCCTACCGTTTGATGATTAACAATATCGGTATAAACAAATATATTATACATCCCTACGTTAACATCAGCAGGATGTGGCGTCAAATACGGCATCTGTGTCAACACTATGTTAGTTTGTGGCTGAGATCTAAATGTTGCAATTCCCTCGTGAGTTTTAAAAGCCGCTCCGGGGATAAATCCCAACATTTGTGCAAGTTTTCCTTGAAATGTTAATTCTACGTCTCTCGTTGGTAAAATGCTTACTCTGTAGGTAATGTTGTTGTAATCAAGCTCAATGTTACCCATGTCGTTTTCAGATAAACAACTGTTTAGTTCAGCTATTATCTGTGACATTGTTGTATAGAAACCCTGTGTCGCTGATAGAATTACCCTCTTATTGGATTTCTTATCAAACACAACTAATTTTGAGTCTTCTGATGAAAACGATTTCCATGTTTTTGGATATTGTATTTCTATCAAACCCACCTCGTATGCTGATTTAAAGTGTAAAGACTTGGATAGTTTCGTTCTAAAGTTTGCTATTGTTTTGCTCGGGTAAAATAATGCAGACGAGTTGCTGGGCAGAGTGACAAAAAAATCCTCTGTATCCATTTATGTGTGTTTGTAAGCTGCTAAGGTAGCTGAATGACCTGTTTTTCCAAAATCCACAAGTTAAATTTATCTGGCCCATTTGACTAACACCATGTCCCGGCCTTGTCTTTTCTTTCTAGATAAAATCTTTTCTATTTTAAATGTTGTGTTTTTATCTATAATAACTTTTTGCATCTCTTGCTCATAAAATGTTCCCTGTAATATTTCGCCGTCATAGTCTTTTAACCTGTAAACAGGAGGGTCTCTTGACACACATTCCTTTACGGTGAAATATTCGTCAGTATAATTTTGCTCATAACCTTTTTTAAAAGGGCCGTGTAGTTTTGAAATTCTTACAGTATAGCCCACCTCATATTTAAAACGAATTACTCTTTTCTTTTGTTTTATACAAGTTGTTAAATACGATATCTTCATTGTCTTTTGTTACATCAATCGGTTTCATTTTCATGTTTGATTGTAGGAGGTGACTAAATCCTGCAATATATCTACGTATCGTTTAGAATTATTGTCACATCTTAGAATCACATTTTAGATTTCAGAGTCCTGTTAAAGCGCTCTACTACAGATGCCTTAGTCTCATTTGATGTAGTAAAGTGTACGATACTATTAATTTTCATTAACGCCTCGAAATCTTTGTTTAGGAACTCTTTTCCCTCGTCTGTTTGAATTTTATGCGGTATTCTACCTTCAGCTAAGATATCTTTAAAGGACGTTGTGACGCATTTACCACTCTTATTTTTTAAACAACGCACCCATGCATATTTTGAAAACAAATCTATAAACGTTAATAAATAGCGTACCCTGTCATTTTCAGTAGAATAAGCGGACATGTCAGCTAGATCTAGCTGGAATTGCCAATCAATTGAATTCACTAAAACCTCTTAAAATGCACTGGAGCCGTCTTGTGTAGAGTATAGGCATCTTGCTTCATGAGCCAGTTTTCTACGTCTGAATCTGCGTACCGAACTCCAGTAGTGTCAAATATGGCCTTTTTAAGTTTTTGCTTGCCTCCGTAAGCCCCTGCATTTTCTGTCGCATATTATAGATTCCTCATCACCTCCTCCATGATCTTTGTTACAAAGACTGACTCTTCAACGTCTGTGTTCAAGTATTTGATTTCCAACGACCTACACATATCCGTCAGCAATGATTACAAGTATACACTTTTCAGAAAATCAGTACAAGCACCTATGTTTTTACAAACCAAAGATTCAGTTAAGCAATACAATACAGCAACATCGACATGTTGTTTTCTGGTTAGCATTAAAACGCACAAATCAATGCTAAATATACAAAAACAAAACACATGCCCCATATGAAACTCATTGTCATTCACAGGAAAAACACTTGCTATATCGAGTAGATTAATATCTCTTTTTGACATGGTTTAGTAGACTAGACACATTCCCCATTGTTTTTAGTGTTGTTCCCCCTTCCAGATTTCCAGAGATTCCTTAACTACTGTGCTCACACTGTCCTCCACTCTAACTACCCGTTTAAGCGAAGCAATGAGAAAAGGGTTCCTCAGCCAAATCTGTAGAGCAGCTACTGCAATGTCTCGAATACTGCATTCACACGATGTCTCCAACCCAAGACCATGTAGGACGTACTTTTGAGCATCAGCGAAAAATGCATATCCATTCATCTGTATATGCAAATTACACACGTTTCTATAGCTTTTTGCTGCAGTATATCGTATAAATAATAAGCTACGGTTACCTGTATATTACCGCTAGTAGTAGTGTTGTGAGATGTGTTCTTGTCGCAACAATCCAGAGTGTCCAAACAGGCACCCTTAAATGGCTTGACCCTGCTCTTGTCCTCTTCTGCTTTTTCTTCAGGAACGAGAAATGTTAAATTTCTTTTCCCCGGGTCTTTCCCATAGTCATCCACCCATGAGTGTTGTTTGTTGTTCATCTTGCTTGTCCTCAGGACCAAAAAGTTTTCTTTTGATCCCTACATAACTAACATAAGGTTTATACCATCTGAATAATTTATCAATGTGTGAGAGGATTTCAAGGGTTCTATCCCATTCTCCCCACTAGACCACAAAGCTGGTGCTGAACCACGTCTCCCACTCTTTAGACGTGATGGGGTAGCCTTTTTGTTGCTCTGGGGTTTCCATCCTTGCATTTTGAATGATAGAATCGTCCTTGCACGATCTAAAAGATGTAGGATTCTGGGACGTAGACTTCAAGGTCTGTCTCTACACGGTAGAGCTCTCCTGGCACAGACCCGCACCATTGTGTGGTATAGACTACTTTTGAAGCACTCATATCTTTACAGACTTTGTTTCTGAAGTAATTCCAGTCTTTGGCTGAAAAACTAATGTGCGGTGTGCTTTCACAAAGAAAAATTTCATCAAGCTCTCTTGTATAAAGATGAACTGATCCGTGCTCAAACAAGAATCCCGGCATTCTAAAATCCACCGCCAATTCAAACTGAGTCGCCCAAGCCTTTCGGTCCAGAAAATCAGCCAATGTTGTTGGGGGAGTCTTCTTTCTAGGAGCCATACTCATTGCAACAGGATCTATAATTATACGTCGTTTTGGAGTCGTTACTCCTAATTGATTACCTGTGACATCCATGATTGTGATACTGCAAAGATGGCGCTCTTGTTCTGCATGAAGATAGCTCTGTCCGATACGGATTCGCCCAAAAATCGTTCAGTCACACTGTTCCACGCTCTCAGTCAGATGTAAGTCAAAAAACTATCCCTCTATATATACAACCGATTGCTAAAGCCACTCCCAAACATCTGGATTTAGAGGATAACACCAGACATCCCATATACACAAACCCCCCTTATCACACCCGTCCTCACCTTTTGGCGATCGACCCCCATCCGCGGCTAATAGAGGATAAGGCCGGACACGCCCTAATATAAACACCCATTTTCACACCCTCCATCTCTTTGTTGTTCAACCTCGCTATGACCAATCTTTTTTTTATTAATTATTATTATTAAAAAAAATATATATATTTTATTACAAAAATAAAAAACAAAACAAATTTTTTATATAATTTAAAAAAAATTTTTTTTTTAAACCTGTCCTGCCCAGCAGCCTGGTATAGAGTATGATGACCTGGATACCATATTGTGCCAGACAGATTTTACTTTAACAAGAGAGTATTGAAATACTCCTTTGTGTGTTTTATTATTTATTTAATTATGTATTGATTTGTCACCGGGCCAGACAGGGGGGCAGACACGGGGATGGGGGGACACAAACAGACAGCATAGAGAAAGGACAAGACCTGTAAGAGAAGGGGGATGGAAGGTGGGGACAACAGGGAAAAGCAGTGGGAAACACCAATTGCAGAAAGCAACGAAACCTGCAATAGAACAGAGAGGGGGGCTTGGGGAGGAGAAAAACAACAACAACAAACAAACACAAACAAAAACAAACAATAAAAATAATAATAGTAAAAGACAACCTGCTGCAACAGCAGCAATGAACAGCTGACATGATAAGACAACTAAAAGAAAAAAGAAAACAAGAAACAGTCACACACACTAAATAAGCAACACAGCACAGCCACGAGAGCTGGAATAATAATTAATTTAAATAAGTAACTGAAAGAAAAGCATCAGGAATAATTCTACCAGGGACAACCTAAATTTGTGTCTATGTGTGAGACTGATTGTGTCTGTCTGCGTGTGGGTGAATGTGTCAGTAAGTGTGTGTGTACATGTGTGTGCGCATAAGCCTGTTAAAGAATGTAGTTGTTAGTGAGAGTGAGATGCCACGACTGTGCCACACCTACCCCAGCAACAGGCAGGCAAGAACCCCAGTAGCCAATAGGGGTGGGAGAAAAAAAAGAATAAATCAATAAAAAAAAAACAAAGACTCCCAGATGCACCGCGATGCAAACGCGGAAGACCCCGACCCAAATGGCAGTTGACAACGTAATGCCGACGGAACGCAAAAAGCGTAACCCGCGGAAGGGCAGCGCCTGGACCGACCGCGGCGCGCACACAACATAGACCATTGCTCCCCCCCCCAGCACCCCACCGCCGTGCAGCGAACAACCAAAATGCCCAAATGCCACGCAATCATCAACACCAATGCACAAGTGACGAGCCCAACGCGCACACGGCGACACCCAATGCCCAGAAGCCCCCCACGAATCCCGCGTGCGAGGTTGGCCAAACGAGAGAGAGCAAACGGAACAACACGCAGCAAACGCGCCGCACAGGCCACCCGTGCACCCGCCAATAAAAGTCCGCCATCCCCCCAACCGCCGGAAAAAACTAAGGCCGCTGACACCAGCCGACATCCCCCATGCCCAGCACGCACCCCGGCCACCGTGCAACACCAGCCAAACCAGCAACGAGGCAAAATCAACTAGCTCAGCTGCATGCCACCAACAACCCACCCACCCGTCAAGGGCCGAGAACTCCAGGCACAAACCCAGAACAAACTGAAGCACAGCCCTGCCCCGCACCCACACTGCACATCCCGAAAACGAACTATATGCCTCAGTATCCAGAGGGATCCAACAACTGGCCGACAGAGAAATGGGGAAGCATGGATCCAAGGCCAACAAAGCAAAACAGGGATGTAAACAGATCCCTCCAAGCCAACGAGGAAATGCCTCCCCCGGACTCCAATGCACAAACTAAACGCCAAGCAGCCATTCAGAGACCCTGCCCAGGGAAAAAGCACAATGCCTCAAGATGCATCGACAATCGCCCCACAATCCCACTGCAGCCCACCAAACCGCAGTCGGATCAACCCGCGCAGAGACCCCCACCCCCAGAAGCCAGGGCACCCTGCGACCCCCCAAAGCGCAAAGGACCCCAGACTGCATGTCCCGGGGGAAGCTGTACCCCGCCCCAAGGAAGAACAGCAGAGAGCCGTGCCGGGAAGCTCCCTGCCGCCAGGGAGCGATAACGCGGGAGAACCAGGCCAACGGTCCCCAGCCCAGCCAGAGGCATCCCTCCCTACAGTGCAGGCAGTGCCAGCAGCCCCGAGGCCGATCTCATCCCCGGACGGGGGCCCAGCCCCCCAGTCAAGCACCCCCAGTCAAGCACCCCAAGGAGGAGCACCAAAACCTACCCGGACAACGCCGGCCATGCACCCCAGAGACCTGGATGCCCCCACTGTGAGAGAGCTGGCAGGGGGAAGCAGTGGGAGCCTCTGCCGAAGAGGGCCCAGGCTAGGAGAGGAGACAACGAGCCCCCAGGTCCAGGGACACACCACCCACCCAGAAATGAGCAAAGGTCACAAGCCCGAGTCCCCAGAACCCTAGGTCAAGAGCGGGCCCCCACGCCAGGGGAGCCCCGACCCCCCCCAGATCAGGCAAGGCCGTCACCAACCCCTCAGCATCCCCGACGCCAATGAGAATCTCCCCCACTCCTTCAACCCCTCTGCCTGCCTCTGTAAATGTATTGTTTTGTGTTGGATGCATGTCATGGATTTTGAAGTGTTGTATGGTGGAGTAAACATAAGGTGTGTGGTAACTAAGGTGCAACTAAAATTGGAGGGTAGTTGTGACACAGGCACCCCACAACTGTCAGGTAGTGGAGCCTCCCATCGTGCCCCTCCCACCCCAAGCCCTCTGTGTCTAATGTGTAATTAAAAATTTTATATAATTTTTAATACATTTTTTGATTTTTTTTGTTAATCAAAAATGTATTCACGTGCACGACTGTTACGCCCATCATACGCGTGCACGTTCACACGCACGCGCTTTTATAACCTTTATTACTACTTATTATTCCTGTTAAAACAGTTTTTTTGGCTAAGATAAATTGTGATATAACCTAAAATATGAAGTGATGTAAACTATACTGCATAATTGAGAGCTATTCCTAAATTTTGTCAATTCGGTGAGTGAGTGTGGACAAAATATTAAGAACAGCTCTCAGTGTAATTCAGTATAGTTTACATCACCACCACAGATGAGTGTCCAAAATTACAATGAAAATAGATCAACTCCTCCCTCTAATAAATTCAATTATAAATTAATTAAAGCTGCAAGCAGCGTTGGGCGGGCCCTCGCACTTGTAGCGCGTCCGCGTGTGAGCCGGCCGAGTTGCATACTCTCGACCTCTGCCGGTGCGGCTGTGAATTGCAACGCGGTTATGACGCCGCATGAAGGTTATATGTCACTTCCTGTGTCCCCTATGTGGAGCCACATAGCACTTGCCGCTATGAATATACATCGGTATTGGTGTGTAGATGTCGCGGGGTGGGACAGTTATCAAGCACGTAAAGTTTGTTTCAGATGTGAGCATGTACACTGAACAATAATGTACCCAAACAATAAAATAATTCCTTTTATATTTCCCTGCCTTGTTGTTTATGTGTACATAC
>NW_024041992.1:0-5284 GCF_014851395.1 Micropterus salmoides | reverse complement strand
AAATGCATTGAAACTAATCGGGAGGAAGTTTATCATGCAGCAGGAAAATGAGCTAAAGCACACTGCCAACAAAACAAAGGACTTCTCATCAGGGGAAAAAAGTGGAAGGTTTTAGACTGGCCAAGTCAATCACCTGACCTTAACCCAATAGAGCGCATTCACCTCCTTAGAGGACACTGAAGGGAAGAAACACCCCGAAACAAACAAGAACTGAAAGAAGCTGCGGTAAAAGCCTGGAATAGCATCACAAATGAAGAATCCAACAGTTTGGTGATGGTCGAGGGTCGCAGGCTTGAGGCAGTTATTGCAACCAAGGGTTATGCCACCAAATATTAAATGTTATTTACCTTAAGATTGTTTGTTCCTTTACTTTGCTCACCAAAGAATGCTGTGGTCTATACCAAGGGTGATGTGTCGTAAGTTGTTTAACACATCTAGATGTGAACACCAGGAAATAAAAACTGAAGTTCTCAACTCTTGTCTCATACTCCTCTTTTGATCTTAAACCCAAATGTCTTCAGTGAACAACAAAAACAAAGAAATTGTTGCTGGTGGCAGGTCATTTCAGCCGTCGCTAATTAATATTAATAGGTGAGTAACTTTATGGCAGGCCAAAATTAAACTTTGCTGTTGTTGGGTTTGTGTGCCCCTCTGTAGCCGGGGTCTGTAGTCGGCCAAGGATTGTTTGAGGTAAAAGAAGCATCACTGTGTAACACCACTGCAAATGGACTGACTGTTTTTTGTAGTTTCAACAACTCCAATAAAGTGATATGTATTTCTATAGCTGACCACTTCATGTCAATTTTAGGAGTAGCTTTTTTCCCAGTTAAACTTTAATCTATATCATATCAGTAGTTTACGTTGATCACTTTTATAGTTTTGAATCAGGGCTGTATTTGCATCAAGTAGCTTGTGAAAAATAAGTTATATCAGATTTAGATGTCTTATTTCAATGTGTCAAATATGTATTTAAACAACATTTAGGTAAATATAAAATATATGTGTAGGTCATAATTCTATATATAGAATCTGCACTCCCTGACATAGTATATAGAAAAAATAGCCAAGAGATTTAATAATGACTGAGGATTCCAAAAGTCTCATTTAAAAAAAGGCACAAGACTACGACAAATCCATATTTAACCACGTTAGTCCTGCTTCCTAGATCGTCAACATGACCTAAGCGTTCTATTTTGAATCTAGGTCTATCCAGGCCACTTCCACTGTGAAATCAGAGCAGCATGTGTTTGAGATGTGTGTCAGTAAGCTATGCGTCGGGAGAGCTGGCGTCATTTATCAGTCTATGCTCGGGGCCACTGGGAGAATGAAACTCAACCGGACACCGGAGCTTAAGCCGCACAGGTGTCTGCATGTAAACTGCCAGCTGCTCCTGACATGCAACCCCGCTATTTAGGATCTGTAGGTGTCATCTGGGATAATACAAGTCAATTCATTGATTCAGTTCATTATAGTGCAGTAGCCTAGTGTTATTTGGAGTTTGGAAAAGTCTTCACTGTGTAAAGATTATGTTTGTGAAACTCATTAGGCTTAGCTGAGGTGCTTCAAAGACAATATCAAAATGTGTTTTTAAATGTAGTTATTTAACATTTATTTAACTAGGAAAGCTACATTGAGATTTCTTCTTCATTCTTTTCAAGAATGTCGTAGCCGAGATTATTATATCACATTTAGCTGCGCTTTTATCCAAAGCAACTTACAATTGCTATATATGTAAGAGGTCGCACGCCTCTGGAGCAACTAGGGGTCAAGTATCTTGTTCAAGGACTTGTGTCTGTTCACATCAAACAGCTAATGTACCAACTCTATGGTAGCTGAAAGCTAGCTTGCAATGAACGCTGTCTGTGGTAGTTTGTGTGTATGTGTTCAGCTCAGAGATGTGGACTCGACTTGAGACTCGTCCTCAAAAGACGTCAGATTCGACTCGGACTCGATGTGCGGGACTCGTGAACAATGTTTATTTTTAGGAAACGTCTGATGAGCTTGCTGTTATTCCCCTCCTTCCGTTACATATAACCTGCCTACATAACATCAGCTGCGTGCGGCCGCACGTGAGAGGACAACAAACCCGCAGCTGCTGAGCCATTCATCATAAACTTTGGCTTTAAAACTTCATAAAACAAGACCCAAACAAAGACGCGCTGAACGCAAATATGATAGTAACCTGTGGTGAGTAAACATGTTTAGCTCCATGGCCATCTAACGTTAGCTTGCTTCTTGCTTTAGCTACGACCGACGAGAGGTTTACTCCGACTGTCGTTCGTTCGTTATGAAAAGATGAATGAGTGTTTGTTTACTTTCCAAACTTGTGGTAGTCGATAAACGTGATTATTTACGTCACGCTAGTTACTATCACATTAATTATTACCGTTGACTAGAAAGAGGTTACAGCTTTATTGTTGACCATGTAACTTTACAGTTTTATTTAGTTATAACTTACACTGGGTTTGAGAGTCAACAGGGTTTCTTACAATAGTTTATACGCTTATAATAAGTCATTAATTGTAGACGCATTGTACATTAGGCTACATGGTTGTGCTCTCTAAGTTAAAAACAGGTTAAAGGTTTATTGTTGATTATGCAACGTCACAGTTTTATTTAGTTAACGTTACACTGGGTTTAAGAGTCTGGGGGATGTGTTGACAGTAGTTAATAAGCTCTCATTAATTGCATTGCACATTACATGGTTGTGCTCTGTAAATGAAAAACAGGTTACAGTTACAGAATTCCTTATAGCTATGCAGTTTTATTAGCAACCTGGATTGAAGCATTCGTAATAACCACGAGAGACTTGAGACTTGACTTGGACTCTAGCTCAGAGACTTGAGACTTGACTTGGACTCTAGCTCAAAGAGGTGTGAGCATCTCTGGTTCTGCTCAATCTCTGACTTACAATAAAATTAAATAAGACCAATCAAACCATCAAACAATAACAGATGAATTCTAATATACCCCCAAACACTGAAGAAAATGTATATTTTATGAGTATTGGTAATGAAGTACAGTAGTTTCTATGTTAATTTTAATTCATTAAAATTCCTGAAGAATAACAAACAAAATGATAAAATGAACAGTGTTCTAAATGTCTACAAATTTGAATTTTATTTTGTGTGCAAACATCACTATTGAAATTACATGACTCTGATGCTTATGTATTTTTGACATAATAAATTAAATCAATCAAACATTTCAAATAAACTCCCAAACAACATTTTGGAGCCAAAATCAGTGCAGCCTCAACTCCACCAACTCTTCAGTGACCATAAATGCCCAAAGTACAGTACGTGTTGAAATATCTGACATGTGGCATACAAAAGCAAACAAGTGCCTTTCAGTCTCGCCATCATGTTTCAGTTCAAAGTAAAGATTAATAACTGCAGGAATAACAAGGCCCTCCACGAAACTCCATCATCTCACGCTCAACTGACCCAGCACAGAGGAAATGTAGTTTGGATGGTCTGAAAAACTCCAAAAGTGCAGTTGTCCCACTGGGTCCCACCGCTGTGCAATACAGTAGCCTACTGTGGAGTCTCAACCAACTCTGTGTTCAAGAAGTCATTTGCCGTTAACATTTCAGCAGCTTTGTTTTATATTGCTTTGGGGATAGAGTTTGCGTGGGGGGGGTCACATATGCATGCGGTATGTCTTCTGACCTCTCCTCTTCCACTTTAAATCACGTTGTGTTTGCTTGTGGTTCCATTAAATATTTGTCAGAGACAGTTGCCATGTCTGAAGATTGTGTTATGGTTAAATCAATGTAGTCTATGGTGGGAAATATCAATGTATCATCTATGCTTTTCACGTACTCTCAGGGTTTGTGTTGCAGGGTTACATGATTCCCTAATATCACAAATCTCATAATAATCCCATTTACTATATATTAATGACAGTATTAGCTTTAACTGTCTAAAGCTTTGGTAAAGCTAAAATGAGAGAGTATTAGAGCCACTAGCCATGTTTCCATCTTATTGTCTTTTGAAATGTCGCAAAAAGAAATAAAAAGTAAATGTGAAATAAGTGCGTTTCCATCAACTTTTTCTACTGCGATACTTTCAAATGCGCATAAAAAAACGTTGATGGAAACACGGCTACTGATTGACTTATACTTTTAAAGAGGTGGTATTACGCTTTTTGGCTTTTCCCCCCTTCTTTATTTAGTTATATACCTTTTTTGTGCATGTAATAGGTTTGCAAAGTGAAAAAGCCCAAAGAGAGTTTCTGTCTCCCACGGAAAACTCTGCTCTGCACTGCCTGATAACAGCTCGTTTGTAGTTCAGCCTTTTCCCTTTTAATCCCTGTAACGACACAAGGATGAAAGCTAAACCAAGTGGCTACTCCGACACGCCCTCAAAAACACTGGTGGAAAAACACTGAGCTGCAGCACACCCCTCCAGGCAGTCAGTGGACATAAAGTTGTTACTGTGATGTAGAGACAGAGATTAGTAAAAACTTATTAGTATTACTAACTTAGTATTAAAAATACTTTTGTTACAGATTAATAACTCACCACTCTGAAACTCTTGCTCCAGTCCATGTTTCCAAGCTGGGCAACATGTAGCCTACAGCTGAATCAAAGCTGTTTACCGGCTTCTTGCTGACCCACCCTTCTCTGCTTCTGATAGGCTAGTAGAAACTGCACATGTGCAACTCCCAACAAAGATCATTTAGAGACAAGATGTATCACTCCATAGCTAAAACGAAGCCTTCAGCACAGGGTGAAAAGAGGAGCTGCAGCAATGTGCAGTATGACAAAAAATATGGTGTTTTTTGAAAATTAAACCATGTAAACATGTTCTGGTACAACCCCTAAATAGGATTTTGAACCTGAAAACGAGCATAATACCACCTCTTTAATATTTATTCCTAATTCATATGCTAATTGGTTTAGCTAAGTTATGTCTGTCATTTGTCTTAATAAGCGGAGTTAACTAACATCGTAAGACAGTGTGGAATCAAACACATCATTGCAACGAAGGGTTGAGCCACATCTTGTCTTTTCCAAATTCATGGGAACACAGACTAATTCTACCTCTTTGAAACCAAACAAGCACTAACATCACAGAGACAGCAGAAGGAGCCATTAACTAAATCTGTGTGAGGCCCCCTTTCCACAAGTCACGCGTGGAGGGGTTAACTACTCGGGTGGAATGAGAACCAGAAGTGACTGTTTCAAAATGAGAGTCAATCAGAGGAGAAAAAGCACTTGTCTCTCATTAACACGCAACCCTTGATGGCCATTTCTGGAGTGCATTCACAGCCACCTGTT
>NW_024041991.1:0-18752 GCF_014851395.1 Micropterus salmoides | reverse complement strand
CTGTCACTTTCTGCCGCTCGGACAATCAAACCCTCGCTACGCACCTCCCGATTCAGAGTTTACGCTGCTCTTATACACCATCTGTCACGTATGTTCTGCATAGAACGAGAAGAGGAAGCCCGCCGAGCATTGAGTGCTGCCGTGCTCGCACAGCGTGCGAGTGAAAACGTTTGTAGTGCATAGTTTAAATGTGGGAAATTTTAGTAGTGGTGGTCGTGTGATGCAATGCATAGAGAAACACTGCTACTTTATGTTGAGTTAATTGTTTAACTGTCAGGCTCACAACTTTACTTTTTAAACCCCACTGTACCCTAACTACTCAGCACGAACCAGCAGACAGGCACAGTTAGCAACTAGCTGGTGAAGATAGTGGAGTATTTAGCAGATATAGAGCCAGATATTTCCCCCAAGAGTAGAAGGAGAGTGAATATGGGTCTGAGATTTATCAGGTGAAACAAACACGACTCCAGATGAATGATAATGTTGCTCTGTAACTGCTGGATATGTTAATAATATAATAACACGTTCACCATATAAACTTAAATAAATGAAACAAATTAAGTCTATATGCTGGGGACTATTTTCATAAACATTTGGTGTACTAGTGAGTATTTACAGTAACAGGATTGAGTCAAAATAAACTCCTACCGTTCATTATAATGAGGGAACAAGTCACCCAGTACAACAGTGTGGCTCATTGAGTCTGACAAAGAGAAATAGGTTCTATCAGGCTTTGCATTCACAGGCAATACTTGTTAGTAGGAGCAATTTACTGTTTGTTTTGGTCTTGTCATGGGATTTGTTGACAAGAAAATATAGAACATTACCAGAATTGTTTTCCACTTGTGTTAAAAAAATCAGATGGTACAGTAATAGACAGGTGTTGTGGTAACCCACAAGTCTCAACCGCTTCCTCTTGGTTCAGGGTTGGTGGTGTCACAACCGGTGCGTGTGAATAATTCAAATATGAGTCATCCTCTCTTCTTCATTTAGTCCCACAATCACCAATTAGAAGAGGAAAGAGCCCTAAAACACATAATTTTTAAGTCCCAGTAGTGCAGACTTTAATTTTTGCCCTAGTTAACCTGTCTACTCAAGTTAGACATCAGCGTACAGTTCAGAGGACGAGCCCAGCGGGAGAGCTGCCGCCACAACAGAGTCCTGCCTTTGAAAGGATTTGAAATAGTTCAGATGACACGTAGGGGGCAGGAAGTACAATAGTGATGGCAATGCTCTTTAACACTGTAATCCCATTGTCAATTTCAAGGATTAATGTTCTTTCATCCCAGTCAGTGTTTTTTTATGTGTGTATGAGTGCATGTGTGCGTGTGGAGGTCAGGCGGAGGTGTACAGGGTAAGGGACATGTTGGCAGTTAATGGTCGAACCAAAACAATAAGAGGCTCACAGTCAATTACGGGTCAGTCTCACTAAACCTTTAATAACGCCTGTTGCTGTGTGGGACAATTTCTTATGTTTTACCAACAATAGTCTCAAAACAGGAAAGAGCAGGGATGCCAAAAATAGTGTGCAAGCACCAGATATGACCCCACAGGAAATTCTGCATTTTCCTCCAGTGGGTAGTTCCAGGGAGTAAGGGGCATTTAGTAAGGTATTTACACATGTTGGATGCAGCATATTAATAGTGAATTTAAGCTTAAGGTTTTGAAAATATTTTTTGGTTGCAGACCAGTCTATGTTTTAAAAGGAAGCGGATACTAAACCTGCACAGGGTCAGAAAGCTGTTCCAAAACCACAACTTGAGAAAAAGCTCAGAAGCTCAAAAGTTTTAAGAATCACACAAGGTTTCAAATCAGCTCAAGGTATAACAGAACATTATTTTAAAGAGCTGACTGCCAAATTTAATTCTCCAGGATCACACAAGAATCATTCCAGTTTATTACAACTTGGGTTGCAATGTTGTCCACTGTTTCTATTTGTTAAGATGACACAGTACTAAAGCAAATTATTCAGATTTGGAAGCCCAGCAACATTGCTACAACAACAAAGGATAACGAGGCAGCAGGACAACATGAACAGTCAGACGATCAGATACGTTATAAAAAATCCATATCATCTAAACATGAATGCAGCCAAGGCCCCATTTACACTTGGTCACTTCATGCATCAGAAAGCTATCCGAATTCTGATCGGGAGCCTTTCATGCAGCCGTGTGCGCTATTTCTCGTCAAAGTCACTTTTCTGAACCGACCAATCACAGCCTGGAGTAGCTGGGACATAAAAAAAAAAAAGGCTGATGCACTCCATCAAACTTTAGAAATGTTGAACTTGTTGTTCTTTATGCACGGTTTTTATTATTAAGTTAGTACTTTACATAAGAGACTAACCACCTCGTAGAGCATTTTTCTTGTACAAGAACTTAATGACTGAAAACAACCCACAAAATGAGTCTGCTGTTTTGTCCAACTGGAATTGGAAGCTATATGTGTAGCCTAGGCCCTGCGATGGACTGGCCACCTGTCCAGGGTGTACCCCGCCTTTCGCCCAATGTCAGCTGAGATTGGCTCCGGCCCCCTGCGACCCTGTACGCAGGATAAGCGGTTGACGATGGATGGATGGATGAGTAACCTGTAAATATATTATTATTATACTAACACATTAATTTACTTTTATACCTTTACTCCTCCAGGTTGTGGATATATTTTGTTTATCAAATGGTCAGAAAATGTATAGATTTCGGTCATAAGGTAACTTATTGCCTTTAATGTATGCATACTGTTCATGCTTACTGTCGTACAACCCTGTCATTGCACGTAGGCAGGTATCTGTTTTTAGGGGCGCACGCGAGAGCCCGGTGTGGGTGTAGATAATGAGCAGACTGCAGCTCGCACAGAGAAGAGAGCGTCACACACACCTTTTCTGTTTTATTAAATCGCACACTTTTTGCACAACGACATCGCGATTGTGATTAGATTAATCGTGCAGCCCTAATCTGTATGGATGAGGGTGAGGCATGAATCAGAAGACAGTTAAACTTCTGTCTCTTTCATAGTCCCTAAATGCAATTAATTATGTGTTTGTTTGTATATGTGTGGATGATTATTTGCTAGCTAGCTAGCTTAACTGTAACAGCTGTTAAGCTGTATTTTATAAAGATAGTATGAATGGAGCCTAAGATGGGCACCTCAGCAAATTTAACCTGTCTGTTTATTAGGGGTGGGAATCACCAGAGGCCCCACGATACGATATTATCACAATACTTATGTTGCGATTCAATTTTATTGTGATTTCAAATATATTGAGATATAATGTAATTTATTACCTTTTTTCTCAACTTCAAATTAGGTCATCTAATCTAATCATCTGTTTATCTAAAAAGATCAATGTCTCTGTTTGTTCATATCAATTTTTCAGTCCTCTGTAGGGTCCTGTGGAGTTTTCTAGTGGACCGAAAAAGCAATAGATTTTATTATTCTAGTACCAATAACTTAAAATCTCATGTGCAATTTATGATCGATACTTGGCGTCCATGTAGCGATACAGTATTGCCATGACAAATATCACGATACTATGTTGTATCGATTTTTCCCCCCACCCCTACTGTTTATGTGTACTAAATGATTAAGTCACAATTTTGGCCAACAGGTCAGCGACCAGGTCAAAATATCAGCAGTGTCGGCTGTGATCTAATGGTGACATTAAACAAAGTCTGGGAAGGTGAGAAGGTATTGCCAAAAAAGGGAAAACAGCAGCTATTGTGAGATGTGAGTTGAAGCAGGTGGAATAAAAATGCACATTAATTTCATTTTGATGAGTCTCTGGAACACATTAGGAACACTGAGGTAAAGAAATAGAGCAAATCCTCCATTTCACAGACTGTATTCATACTTTAATAACAGCCATTGTTTCGGGGGCCAAGTAGCCAAAATAGCTTATTATCCAGCGATTCGGAGGGGTTGGGAAATTATTGCCCCGTCTGCGCTGCAGTCAACTTGCAATGATGAACATCATACAGATGAAAGGGGAGGGAACTGGTTTTGTCCTCAAACGAACAGGTGGAAACATTAACTGCAGTTGGCAGGTTGTGCTAACAAGCTGGAGGGCGTTTGGAGCCTTTCTGGGATGTGTGTGTCTGCACTGTGGCTAATTAATCACAGAGTACTGACACAGTTAAAATGAGGCAAATGACTGCGCTTCTCCAGGAACACAAAAATAAATGGGTGTGCGCTCTGTAATTGATTCCTCATTTTCACAGACTTCAAAAGCAACAGAGTTTTAATCAGATAACCGTTCTGGATGATTCCAAATTTATCAGCCAAATGTTATATTTACTCCTGGAGGAGCGCAGATTCTACTCTTGACAATGTTGGGAATATAATGACCTTATGCTAATAATGCGCATAAAAAAACGACAGATAATACATTCCCCTCAGGGTTTTTAAAAATGCTGTTTTGGATTAGATGTTCTTTCATTTCTTTGGGTTTGTTTTACATTTATTCAAAAGTAAGCAAACTTTTGGAAAGTGGAATACTGTCACTGTGATGTAGAAAATGTTAAGCAAAAACTCAATAAGGATGGTCTCATACCACTTATTGAATTCCCACTTTATTACTCAGTTTACATAGTTTTACATGTCCGCCATGGCAAACATCTGACATCCATTCAAACTATTTAGTTAACAGGGATTTAAGGCTAAACAAAAGCTGTGGTGCAGAGAAAGGTTAGCCTTGGGTGTATAAGGCACGTCATGAGTAAGCACTTTTATTTCAATAGTAGAGATTTTGTAAAAGTGGGGATATATTTCATGATAATGTTTGAGATAACGCTGGTTTGCCACAGTGTTTATGTGATCTTTATCCAACCAGTTTGTTTAATGATTGAGATTCGATTACCATGTTAAGTTTTTACAAAGCAACCCTTCTGCTGATGCGGCACTATAGTCAGTGTCCAGTTGTGCTATATTTATTTTTTGGAAGTCCCGCTGGGGGCCTGACCTAGATGAATCTACATCATCATCCTTATTATAAAAAATATTTTTGCATTTCAGCTTAGAAACTTTCAGGCTTCAAGGGCATGATTAATGATTAAGAAGGAAAACTTCTCATCTTTGAAGCTCTTAGGGAGATCAAAGCTATTCAGCTTATTGTTAAACTTAGCTGTGCTTTAGGATATGAACTAACACTTAACTGCATTAAAGAGAGTTGTGGGGAATGAAGAAAACTAGCAAGTGAAGTGTAAGCTGTCAAGAATGTATTTTTACACTATATATGTTCAGTTGGGTTTCAATAGAGCACAAAACTGACCTGACCATACAAATGTTTATAGTCACATATATACAGTATTTCCTGGGATTTGCCCTAGTATATGATTAATGCCTAATTTCATCATAATATAAAATACAGCTCAGAATACTAGTATAGAAAGTATTGATTTGAAACATCTCTTCTCCCCGCATGTGAATTGATGCACACACACACACCGCTGCAGTGCCCACATGGGTTGAGTTGCAATATTTTTTTTTCCTGCCATAGTTTCAACAAGTCCCGCCCTACTGTGTTGTGACTGGCTAGTTCTCATAACTTGTGATTGGATGCTGGCAAAGGATACAAGCAAGCCCATATACAAGCGAGCAGTGCTACCAAAAGGTGCTAACACAACCAAAAGCACCTGCAGAACAAACACCAACCTCTATAAAGAACCCCGAGAGGTTGGAGACGTCTTCCCTTTCAACATCACTGAAGTGTTAAACAAGATGGCCCAGTAAACTGTTGCTGATAAGCAAATTTACACTCAAAAGTTTTATTTTTAATGATATCAGACATAGGGTTGGATTTCGAGAACTGTTTCCAAGTTGGAACCGTTACCAAATTTCCAATAACTGTGGATTCATTAAGACACGTGCCTTTCGATTCTGCTTATCGGTTCCTAACTGTTTGCATATTTCAGTGGCACTCCCTATTGATCCGCAGTGAGCATTTTACCGTCCATAAAAGTAGCACTTATCTGCCAGGTCCTGCTACACGGACATAACGTCACATCAGTTGTTACACAGTACGTCCAACAAAGCATGAAGAGAGTCCTTCTGGTCCATTCCTGGACCATGGAGGACCACAGCAAACACTCAAAAGTTTGGCTTAGCTTCACTAAAAAAAGATATCGACACAGCAAATTGCCTGCAGTAGGGATATTTAATGCAAGGAAGGACGCACCTCTATTATGACGAAGCATTTACTTCAACACAGCATGAATCTGAAGAAATGCACCGTGTTTAATGTTTTGCGGTCTCCCAGCTACAATGATTCCCTAGATACAGCTAACGCTAACAGTAGCAACGTCTCATGCTCAGGTACAAAACCCAGATGAGCCGATATTCACCTTTTATATTGAAGGGAAACGAATCATGTATAGAAGAGACACCCCCCTGATACAGAAACTCTTTTTACTTTAGCCATGAAGGCAAAGATAAGCAAGGACAAAGTGGATGAATGTCACTGAGCAGTTGGAATCAGAATTGAGATTTGACAACAGGATTTGAATTGACCCAGAATCCTAAAGAATATTTATTCAAGCTACTTGTGTGATATGTTTCTAAAAGCTTCCACTCTTTGTTAGCAGCACATTTAAAATAATTTTAAGCTCAGTGATTTGAAATGTAAATTAGATTATTAAATTAAATAGATGTTTTGGGGGTTGTTGTTAACTTCTCTACTTTTTTTTTTTTTTTTTTTTTTTTTTAAACACAGGCTTCAACCTTGTACCAGATATTTTCTAATGCAGTTGCTCATCTTTTGTACAGATAATTATTCTATTTACTCTTAAGTAGTGAAGTTGTAAACAAAATTGAAACAACTTTTTTCCTCAGTAATCCACCATTGTGTAATATTTTAAGATATATTGTAGATTTAATTGCAGGCTACCTTACATCTACTGAATATCTGAAGAAGCATTATTTTGCTTTTTACAAGCATCCATCTTGAGCATCTTGGCCATAGTTTGATTGTTATGGCTGACCTGAGCTGCATGTTCTTAGTTAGCCTTTGTGTACAGAAACACTGCAAACCTCCTGAACTTTTGGACCCCTACATTCATTGCCCGTACTCTTGTTTAATCTCACATTCATACAGTTGGTTTTCTTCCAAACCCATGATAACTAACAACAGACTCCATTAAGTGTTTCTCTCGTATCCACATAGTGCCCACAAGCATCCGCACTCACACTGGAATGTATTTTTAATCCAAACCAAAGGCTCAAACAAAGGTCTTTGTCTGATTAAACTTCATGACATGAGAAGTTTGATGGTGACCCTAAAGGTTAGGGAACTGAGATTGAGACTTTGAGGTTAGTGGTTTAAATCCTCACAGCAACTGGGCAAGGAAACTGTTTGAGTTTTGCATTATGAACTTTTGATGAAAAAGTCAGTTTATATTATCTCATCACCCTTGTCTGTGGTAGGTTTGAACCACCACCAAGAACAGAGCAATTTAAATACCACAGTTTGAGCTCATTCTTCTCACAAACTATTTAAGTGATTGAGATCTGACGGTTTAGAGTTCCAAAAAGGGGATAAAATTACCGTCAAACAACAACTGCAGGATAATCCAAGTTTGATGAATCGTGTAGACAACAGGAAATATTGGAAGTATAGTCCTGTATTGAAATTGGTCCAAATGTGATTTACTCAAATAGATAAGGTTAAGGATAACAAACAACAAATTTAATGGATTGAACTAATGAGCACATCATGCTGTTCTTTAAACTGTAAACAATCAAATCCATTTCACTCTTGTGTTGTGATTAAATTGCAGTATGTTCTGGGGTCCTAGCTTCTCAGATACATCAAACTGCTAACTGGCTACCAGCAGTAGCCTGATCATTCATTGTTCATCCATTCAGTAGCAAGTGATGTGAAAATGAGGTGGAGTAAGTAATTTCTGAGACTAAACAATACCCTGTACAGCTATGTCAATATCCATAATTGCTATTTTTGCATCGTATTGTCGCTCTTTTTCATGGATGTAGCTAGGTAGCTAGATAGCTATTTAGAAAGTTGACCTTTTCATTCTTAGCTCCATCTAAACACCAACAGGTGAATATAACCATCAATGAGCACAACATCAGACCAAACTAATCAGACACTATGTTTGGTAGTCCTGTTTGAACTTTGACTTTCTGCTGCCATAAAGCTACATAGAAAAATTATATACTACAATGTAAATTTTGGGGTACACTGATCGTTTGGACTTTTAGATGGACCAATCTTCCAATCAACCAATCAATCAAACCACTCTTTGGCTACCAAGTCCAGTCAATTGTATTCATAAGCCTAAATTTGACACCCTTTGTCCTTACACCCTTGATTTGGATGAGTAAAAATGCCAGAATAAAAAACATTATAACAAGGTATTATCTACAGTATGACATTATTATCATCAATAAACAAACATACACATTTTTTATAAGCGCACAGACAGTATATCTTCATCCCCTCTAAGTTTGCCAAGCGATACCACATTTGGGTCAAAACGTCACCCTTAAACCAAGGAGCCGTTTCCCCAGGGCCAGATCTAATAATAGCCCAGCTTGAGATCACTTCCACATCTAACATTAAATGTGGCTGCAGCCCAGGTTACGATCATATCTTCCCCGTTTTTCCACTATTTTTTGCCATCATGAACCAATCTAAACCAAGCTGGGGAATGTTCCCTGGAATGACAATTAAATGAACAAAGAGCAACCCGTGCAATGAACCAAAACAAATGGGAAGAGCAAGCTGTTGCCAAAATC
This sequence comes from Micropterus salmoides, assembly GCF_014851395.1. Taxonomy (NCBI): domain Eukaryota; kingdom Metazoa; phylum Chordata; class Actinopteri; order Centrarchiformes; family Centrarchidae; genus Micropterus; species Micropterus salmoides. The sequence goes on along the minus strand of NW_024041991.1, from coordinate 10,007 downwards.
TATAACTGTGCAGCAGCATTTTATGCACAGTAACAAAAACGTTTTTATTTAACAAAATAGTAAGTTGTGTGTTATTATGCGCGATGCAGTCTGAAGTGAGCCGGTGATTTCATGAGTCACACATATGGTCACTCAGCACCAATGTGACAACCATTGCCTTGTTTTGTCTCTAGTATTCCTGAGTACTTAATTAAATAATCCAAATGGGATTAGTATGGAGGTCATTGAAGTCCCGTGTTCTTTGCCTCTGATGAAATATCGAGACACTGCTTCTTTTGATCAGTGCAATCAAAATCAACTTTGGAGTGGTCGCTGTGTGGGATCTAGTCCAAGAACAGAAGCTTCCACATGGCTTCATCTCTGCTGCGAGGGCCAAGGGATTCCCTTATTTGCCACAAAATGTGTTATGAGCTCATAATTATAAACTGTTCAGCTGTTGTTTCTTGTGTATGAGGTAATAGGTTCTTTAATGACCAGATTTATTTAACAGAGGTAAGCTCGTTCTTGCACTAAATTGGATGTAAACCTTACCATCCTTCATTTTTAACAACATCTTATTTCCCCATCTCCTGGGGTGCATCAGGGTGTGTATTTGCCCGGACATCTGAGCTAATTAGTGCTTTCTTCCAGAATGGGGGGAGGTTCGGGTTCTCAATCTATAGCTCGATTCACAAATTTCACCTCTGGGGCTATCGTGTGTGAGAACCAGTATTTCAAACTTGTTTTGAGGGGAGTTCAAAGTTATTGAGAGAAGAAGGCGCTTTGTGTCTCCTTTCATCACGCTGAAGAGACTGAAAGGAGTGAAAAGCGTCACCATGACGAGCTCAGTCATCTGTGAAATTAAGTGCCTGTGCATTTTCACTATAATTAACATGTAGCCACATGTTATGATGCAGTAAGGTGTTTACGTAGTACAAGATGATTGTGTGATTTTGTTAAATTGTATGTGAAAACTGTCCATAACAGTTTCCCAGAGTCCAAAGTGATGTCTTTAAATGTCTTGTTTTGTCCTACCAACACTCCAAAACCTAAAGCCATTTAGTTTTCAATGACCTATAACAGAGAAAAACAACACATCCTTACATTGGAGAAGTTGTAACAAGTCAATGTTTGACTTTTTTGCTAAATTAAAACGATTCATTGATTATCAAAATAGTTCCTGACAGTAAACTAATCAATTCATTGACTAATTGTCTCAGCTCTAATCTACATAGAAATGAAGATGTGGGCTAGTTTGACAGTCTGTGAATTTAAAAGGTGTTTATGTGCTGGCTTATTGTATTTTACACGCAAGGATATTCAGATTAACGCTTTTGTCTGTAGCTGTGTCAACTCTTTACACTTATTTAAATTTGAATCATTGTGAAAATAGGGAGAATTCGGAACAGATTTAGACTGAAAGTAATGTCGAGTGTAACATTTTTTTCTTTTGAGGTTTTATGATAGAAATGTTTGGCACAAAATGAAACAATACAGATATGACACAAAGAACTTGGGCATAATGAAACGCTATGGGCACAATCAACTTTTATACAAGCACAAGCTCAGGTTAAGTGATGTACGGCACATCAAAATGAGACTAGAGTGTTCACACATGGTGGAGTAACTGTAGTAGCTTTTGATGTCCTGAGCGCCTTACAAGCTGATTAAACACAAGGTTTATGAGGCCTGTGAAATGCTGGAGAGGTCTCTCCACAGACCGAGCGGCATGTGGTGTTGCAGTAATTAAGTTAGTTGAATGTCCATCCTCTGTGCAAGCTGTTGTGAGGCAAATTTATGGCTTAAATTAGATCCACAGCTTATTACATCCTGAGTGGTATGGAGCTAATATTGCATGTCGAGTAAGAAGTCAACCAAAATCTTCTCAACAAGTGTATTTGTCCATATGGACCTGTTTAAGGCCGAGATGTGTTCCTTACATAGTGCAGCGCTCAAGGAGTTATGAATTAGCCCGTGACATGCAAACAGGTGCACACGGCCAGAAATATACATCGGCTAAGCTAATGTTTACTCTGAGTGAGTCACACCAGGCATAATGATTATCATTCCACACCCTGTCCAAGATTCCTCGTACTGTATTAGCAACATTACCAATCACAACGTCATGCCTTATGTTGATATCCTATCAACTCGTTTGAATAGCATCAAGATGTGTGGATCCCAGATGCAGAGAGGGTCAAATGGGTGAGGGGCTGGGGTCAAAAGGTGAACTGCGATCTAAACTTTGCGATTTTGCCTCATCTTCAATTGTGTTTTTTCTCCCCACTGTAAAAATTAAGCATCATTTCTCTTTTCTTTTTTTTCTTTTTTTTAAAAGTAATTTGATGTGGAAAATGTGTGTCAAAGCTTGTTTTGTAATCAAAAACAGGTGGTTATGTGCTAAATTAAACAACAGTACTTGCAAGATCATTTGTTTATGTAAAGCAAACTCATCCTGTGAATAATATTAAATTCATCAGGCGGCCAGACAAACAAATAAATGCTAATGTTGTTCCATATCTGCTGAATATGTACAGTAGTGTTACAGAGTGGAAGTTCTTCCCTCACAAATGATCTTTGGTTTGTGTGCTGTCTGCAGTCCATTGTCTTTATGCAGGCAGACTATAGACAAGTTGAATTTGGGCCCGTCATCAGAATACTCACAGAATTAATATTAATAAGCATGAACGTTTCCTATTTAAACTGATGAAAGCAGCAGTCAGCACTAGCTTGGGATGAGCTCATGATATCTCTACCAACGTATAATGCTAGTTACTGTGCGGTTGCCAAGTTTCACTCATTTCAGTCAAGTTGCAACCTCCAGAGCTGAAAAATGAAGCCAACCCTGCAGGGCCAAAAAAAAAATGCAGTTCCTCAATGGTCACCTGAGGCTGGCTCCAAATTCTAGTCAATTACCATAGATCCCCCATTTAAAAATGCCCAACTTCATGGCAAAAATAAACATGTTTACAGCCTGGTATAAAAAACTATAGCTAATTTCCCCTCTTCGTGACTACGGTATAAGGGGTGCATTTCTCACCTGTTTAAATTATATTAAGGCTTAAAGTTATGTATAATTAATGGCCATTATTCCCTCACAAAGACAGAGTGGGACACAAACTCAACACACCTCTATTCACTTTCCTTTTTGAGACATCCCCCACATGCTGACACGCGTAAACTACTAAAACCTGTGGTACTTGTCAATACTAAATGCTATGGGTACATTTCAGTTGGTACCCTATTGTTATGTGGAAAGCAAATCATGTAATGTCTTAAAACCTAAATACTTCCCAAAACTGTGATTTACTTTATCAAGCTCCTGCTTCACAAAGTGTGCATGATGACTTCATGACACAGTAACCTAAAATTTTTTTCCTGCACTTTCTTAGGTCCTTGGTTACCATTAGCATTCTCATGTGCTGACATTATCTCAAAGCAGGCTGACATGCCAAGCTGAGCTGCCACTTGGCAAGCTGACCAACTAACCCAGACCCGCCCTTGGCTCGACTCTAAGCTACCGGTGAGATTTACTACAGCCAGAAACCGGCCAGAGCTTTCAGCTTAAAGAAGAAATCACAACTCCCTAGTAGCTCAGTAGATACATGCCTCTGAGTTATGGGCAAAAGATAAGTATCTGAAAAGGTTTCTGTATTTTTTTTTTAAATCATACATGTTCACATTGATATTTTAAGAGGATTTTTGTCTGCCCCAGGGTTATTACATATTCAAAGAGCAAACTTTAAATTCAGAAAAGTTAACCACAAAAACTTCAGTTGGTGTTTCTGGGAAAGCAGCAGTACATATTACAAAACATAATGTATGGAGGCTTGAATACCCATCTGAATGTGAAGGATACTGGGAGAAGAAGAATACTGCCATGTGTCCTTCTATTTACTTTTGACAGTATCAGTCATGCCAACATCTTAATTTACTTCTGCACAGCTGGTGAGCGGTTTTACTCCCAGATACTGTACAGATTCCCTGGAGATCTAGTCGAGTATCACTTTTTCATCTTAAGTGAGAAAAAGTGACTTAAGGATTTAGCTTTAATGCACAATTACCTGGTTGTCATACAGCAATTTGAAAAAAAATATGCTTCTGCTGCAGAGGAATGCTAAAAGCAGCACTTTCACAATTACATTGTTAAAGTCTTATGGCAAGCTACAATAATTTGGTATCACAAACGTGCTTTTTAACATCACGGGGGGGTGAAGTTAATTTAAAATGGGTGAAATTGAGGAAGTAACGATGATTTATTGTGACAATGACTGAGGCAAATGTGAAAGTAATAACGGAGTTCAATGTCAAGAACATGTCCAAGTTTGGAGCCAGCGATTGTGCTTTAAATGATCCGTTATCTCTGCTGTCAGGTTCACAGAGGGCAGGAGTTAATCCAGATGATGGAGTTTTAAAGACTGCAGTCCAAACAATACACTCTTAAACGGTTTGCTTTTTATCTCCAGGTATCTCTGCCCACATACTCAGCCTTCCAGAAACTCTCCATCTAAACTGAAATATTAAAACGGCTTTGTGCAAAGATGTAACGTTATGCGCAACAATATGATCTTTTTTAATTTTTCATTTAAATCATGTAGAATGATCCAAAACGCAACCACATATTTCACCAAAATCTAAGGATAATCACAGTTTCACGGCCTATAAATGAGCGTGAATGAGTATCCGTTCCTCATTCTGATGACTTAACATTTGTTAACTTATCTTAGGTGGCAAAATGTTATATTAGGCTCCCTCTTCCTCTCTCGTCTTGCCTCCTGCTTGCTCTTCTCGCTAACGTTACCCTTGACATTTTGGGGAGGTTGTGAAGTTTTTCATGGACTCCAGGGAAAGAACCACAGAGCAAAAAACAGGGAGGGCTCCTTCAAGGTGAGGGATGTAATGTGTTTTCCAGAAGTGGTGAATTTTAAACTGTAAAACAGAGACACGGACATGCATAAGGAGGAGCCTCAGCAAAGTAAATAAAGCACCTGTAAACTAACTTTGTAGTTTCTTCCTTTATCATCATCAGCATTCAGTGACATTGTATCTGTACTGTCTTTGATCATTATTGTGTTTTCTTACTTTAAGTACAGCCTTTCCTGCTGCAGTGACCCAGTTTTTCCTCAGAGATAATTTAAGTATTGTTGAGGCTGAATGTATCTGCAGATCTGGATTAAATAATACTGCATATTCACTAGTTTTTTAGTGTCACTGCAAGCGTGGACACTTTAACTGCTGATCTGTTACTTCCACAACTTCTAGAGATCATGTGTGCAGAGATTTTAACTTCTGCAACAGGATTTCTACTGAAATCCACCAGTACCATATATGGAAGACATTCTTCAGCCGTCTGAGACTCTTTTTATTGTTAAGTCATGTTACTAACCTTAATGGTAGCAAACCATGTTTGAGGCAGCAGTTCAGCATTATGCCAGTAAATTGGTTATCTGCTGTTAGCAGCAAATTTAGACCAGACTTGCTGCTTCTCAAAACTCCAAAATAAAAACAAACTTTAAAACATCCAATAAGGTGTCCAGGGCCTCATTAAGATAAGTGTTGTTTGGTCTATGTTCATCCTAATAATTTGCATCCCGCTCTTTCTGTTCTTTGATTATTCGCCATTGATTAGATGAACCTGGAGTGATTTATCCCCGATTACAACACGCACACAGACGTCTGGACCCAAAGGCCATATAAGTAGAGACAGGAAACCATCATCATATGTCTTACAATCCTGGAAAAATGGCCAAAGAGATAGCCCAATTAATTAAAGCAGCAGATAAGGAGCTCAAAATGGAGGGCTATGGGGAGTTCCTAAATTTTACTTCATCCAAAGACAATACTGCAAAGAGAACATAGCTGGCAGAAAACTGCAGTGAACTATAATGCGTAAACAGGCTGTCTCAGAATGACCTTTGGGGGGTGACTACACACAATATTAAGCATGAAAGGCAGTTATGTGTTACCTTAATTGACAAATCTATGCATGTTCCTGTTATTTCTGACCATTTGATACATAAAAATGTAGAGCTGGACTGAATGTCTTGCTCCGAATGTCTGCCGTCTGTGTGCAAGAACTGAAAGACTACTTTCCACCTGTCAAATTCATACGCCAAATGAAATAGGGGCAGCAGGCCTCGACAATAACGGTGGCCCGATGTAAAAAGTAAAGTCAGGACAGTTAAACTAGCAACTAGCAAAAACATTCGTATTTTTAAAAATAAAATTAGAAACTCAACATCCTGCAGTTGCTTTGCAGGTGGTGCGCACCATTATCCAATCCAGAGTTGTAGTTTGGTTGTCAAATGTCATTTCTCTAATCTAAATCATGCGGCAACCTGTGGGTCTGAAAGAGAAAACATGCAGACGGAACTGCATTCTCTCTAACGGCCAACAGGGGCGAGATTGAGTCTGTTAGTATGTTTTGTTTTAAGAGAAAATCGTTTTGTTAATTATATAATTTAACTATGATTACATTTTAGTTTCTTTTTTTTTTGTCTAGGATGTATTTAATAACTGATTAAACATGTTAACATAGGCCTATAACATAACTTATAAGTCTTTGGTTTTGTTGTGACACTGATAAATAACCTTTGGAAGGAGGGCCAGTAAAAATTGTCATCGGGCCAGTAAGTTTCAAACTCAATGCCCTGGTGGGGCCCTTTGCAAAAAAGTTTAACGTTGAGCCCTGGCAGCATAAAAAAAGTATCAGGTCATTACTGCTGCTTATTGCCGTTAGCTAGATAACTCAGTTAGCGTGCAGCTAACATAGCAGCTCTACTAGCTAACTGAGACTGGAATGGACACCAGAAGCGGAGCCGGGTTGGCAGGAATGAAACCAGGCTCAGCAGTCCCACAATGAAGAAGACATGGTGGGATTAGGAGGGACAGGAGAAGTGGTAGAGTAGCATCAGAGAGGTAGCGAAAAAATTTTTCACATCTAACTTGCTGAATTAAGGGTTTACTATGACCAAACCAGAGTTGGTGATTGCTGGAATAGTGGAAAAATTGACCACAACCGCTTTGGTGAGTTTTATTTAGTTTGAATGAAGTGTGTTTCACGGCGAGTTAACAATGAGTTAATGTCAGTAAATTTTTTGAATGTTTCGAACAAAAATTCTGGCCATATTTTACACACTGTACCTTTAAATGCAGAATGAGTGGGATTTGTCGTTTGCTGTTTGTAAACACACGATTCAAACTTAAGGAAGTTCTCTTTTCCATTACCGCTAGCTTCACAGCCCAGTCAAAACAATGAAGCTTAGCTGGCTTATCTGGCTTATCTGGTGCCAGCCACATGTGTAAAATACAGCGGCTGTGGATAAGAGGAGTTGACTGCTGGAAGCCAAAGATGTCATATTTAACAGTGGTGGATGAAGTATTCAGATCCTTTACTGAAGTAAAAGTGCTGCATTGAAAATGTTACTTAAGTGAAAGTACGCAAAAATAAATCAGGAAAATATACTTAAGTACTCAATGCAGAATGAAAAATATTACACTAGTATATAGTCTATCATTAGATTATTATTACTCATGCATTAATGTAAAAGTAGGATTTCACTGTTGTAGTTGTTGAGGTTAAATTATTTTGTATCAGACAGAATCAAAAGGAAAAGCAGCAAATCTTCTCATTTGTGAAGCTGGAACCATGAAATGTTTTCACAAGAAAAATGTCTTAAACGATAGTAGTTGCCAATTAAATTTGCTGGCTGTACTATAACTGCTGGGCTTTTAATTATAACATAAAAAATTTATACTCTTCATGTGTTTTGTGTGTAAAAAATACTTTGTAGAGTAAAGGTTAACAAAGAAAATACTCAAGTAAAGTACAAATACCTCTAGTTTGTCCTTAAGTTAATGTTTTGCTTGTTCAACATTGTCTGATAAATTGCTATTAAAAACACATAGGGAGGATTTTAATTGCTATATTTACTCTCCATTCTCATTATCACTTTGCGACTAGCTAAAACATCTTTGGCTGCCAAAAACCCCTATGTAAGTAACCTAATCTGCAAATATAATTACTTAATGTTGTTCACTGTCTATAATGTAATTCATTTGGCATTTAAAATAACTATTATATGATTTGCTTTCAGGAGGCAGTGGCCTAAACAGGACATGGGAGCGCATCAAAATCCTACAGAACTGGATGTATTGGGCTTCCACTGCTATTTTCTAATTGCTTACTGATCATTTTGTGGCAGTGAATTATATAAAATAGCCAACAGGAAGAAGGCAGAATCTAAAAAACAAACAAAAAAGCAGCCCTTGACTTTACCCCACGCAGAGGAGCTGGCGATCCACCAAAACTACAACTTGCCAGTGTTTGAGGGCATACCAGGTGGAACTTCACAGCTGATGCCAGGATGCAGCAGCAGTTATATTAGTGGTAAAAAAAAGTTTGTTTCACATTATGCAATATTTTAGTTATGTTTTTCATAGGCCTAATTTTATTTTCAGTTCCGTTTGAAGTTGTAGGACATGAGGTGAAGTCGCTGCCAGCACCTCAGCCAGAGGTTGGGGAGTCCTTTATAAGTTTTTATAATTGCAATGTGTTAGTTAAAACACTGGAATTGTTTGTCTTTTGAATATTAATCTTTATCATCAACAGATGGTGGAGCATGAGGATATAATTTCCATTTACTCAGTTCAGGATGAGGTAGATCCTTGTTGGTGTTACATTATGGATAAATTCACATCAGGGCCTTGCTATAAAAATGACTGTAGCAGAATTCCACTCCCTTATATGATCACCCCTCAGCAGCTGGTCAGTTCAGTAGGAAAAGGGAGAGAGGGGTGAGTTAATTGTAAAAGTTGTTTTTTATATTGTATTGGATAATAACCAATCATTTGTAATTCTGGCCCTGAAGATACTGCTCCACGTTTTGAGAACATGGGGAAAATGCCACAGGAGATTACTTTATGCTCATCCTAAATACTGGGCTACAATCCTGTCCCTTGCAGCCCTGCCACTAGGTTGATCAAGGTACATTGGTCATCATCAGCCTGCACCTCGGGCTACGAAGACACTGAAACTCTACCCTTCGGTTGGCTAAAAGTAATTTCAATACGAGCCATATCCTCTGTCTCCGAGCAGGATCCCATCATACTGACCTATAAGACAATCAATAGGCTAATTGTGAAATGATTTGTAACACAAGTGACCGGTGCATATTTTTATACTCTATTACTTATCACATATGTGCAAACAGATAAAAAAAATGTCTCTAGTTAAAATAATTGCTCATCAAAATATTTCAGCTGACTAAAGCCTCTCTTTGATGGTCTGCATTCAAAGGTACTAAGGAAACATGATGAAGATGTTGAAGAATGTCTTAAGTGCTAAGTACACTTTTCTTATAGCGAGGCAAAGAGCACTTTGTCCCAGACTTCCTGCATCACAGACTGTACAAGAATGTACCACTCGCAAAAAAGCACAGTGCAATGCACAAGGTCTCTCTGGATAGGCCAACAGATCCGACCTGTCTTGCAGCCCGCATTCTTCTAAATACTATTGCACCAACATCGATTGGTAACTCTCTAAAGAATGAATGGCCGTGGTTAAAATTACTTTCTGTGTGGAGGAGCAGGCTTTTAAAGAGGTGGTATTATGCTCATTTTCAGGTTCAAAATCCTATTTAGAGATGTACCAGAACAGGTTTACATGGTTTAATTTTCAAAAAAAACCCATATTTTTTGTCATACTGCACATTGCTGCAGCTCCTCTTTTCACCCCGTGTGTTGAAGGCTTCGTTTTAGCTATAAAGTGATACATCTTGTCTCTAAATGATCTTTGTTGGGAGTTGCACATGCACAGTTCCTAGTTAAGGACTACTAGTCAATCAGAAGCAGAGAAGGGCAGGTCAGGAAAAGGCCGGTAATAGCCAATGAGAAGCAGAGAAAGGCAGGTCAGCGAAAAGACAGTAAACAGCTTCGATTCAGCTGTAGGCTACATGTTGCCGACCAGCTTGGCAATATGGACTGGAGCAAGAGTTTCAGAGTGGTGAGTTATTAAAGGCAGGGTAGGT
>NW_024041990.1:0-5966 GCF_014851395.1 Micropterus salmoides | reverse complement strand
CTCGCTGCTGCTGCTGCTTATTTCTGCTCTCTGATCCTCTCAATTTCAATTCATCTTTATTGTCCCTGCGGGGAAATTATCCTTGTAGCCAGATGCATAAAAACATATAACACAAATACACAAGGCATAACGCATTGACTCAAGAGTCATAAATTCCTGCGATCATCATCCATAAAAGCAGCACTGGAGTAAAACAAGTACAAAACAATGTCCTTCGAACTACCTTGTAACAAACAAATGAAGCTAAAGGGAATGAAAGAAAGAAATCTTGATAAAGTTAAACTTTTCTGAGAGAAGAAACACATTACGATGAACTGAAGTCTGGTAATGAATATGCAAGAGAACCACAAATTCATATTTATAGCATGTGTGACATGCAGTTGAATTGTTTTGATGTTATCTAAATTTGATTGGATTTGGTACACGTACAACAAAATAAACCTCCCCCCCCCCCCCCCTTCTTCTGCTGATGGTTTCTGATTGTGGTTTGGATTGAGCAACAACAACCTCCCTCAGTTCATCATGGATGATTGTTTTGCTGAAGTAAGATCTTGGCAGCAGAACCAGCATTGTTTTCACGTCTCGTAATCTTCTCCCTAACTCAGCACAATAAAAGAAATGCTACTGTCCTGACCAAAACTGTGGCGCACAAGTCCACAATTACCCGCAAAACTCTACAGGAAACATGCCGTTTAAGTTAGAAATAACAAACTCGACTTAAACGTAGAGTACAGTACAGTTGATCAAGGAGAATCATATGGTGCTAATGTCATCTGTTGTCAATAAAAGTTACAGAATTCATTGTCATAACGCTGCATTTAATCATCAAGAAAAAAATAAAAATAATTTCACCCCATTTTCTCCACCAAAGTGCAAAGGAGGCCTTCAAAGTGCCTGTTCCAACGAAGCAGTGGCTGGAGGAACAGTAAACATTTAGATAGCCAGTCCGCCCACACCAGGCGTATTTGGCCACATGGAGACTTCTGTGTGTGTGTGTGATGTTATATTCTAGTCTTGGGGTTTTGGCCCCTCCTGTTTGATTTGCTTGTTGACAATCATTTATGCAGTGTTTTTTTGTGTAAGCCATGGATCATGAGTGATTCATAGCAGACCCTTTTTACTGAACTCCAGTATGACTAAAGAACTACAGAAACAGAGTTTGATAAGGGCTGAATCCAGATGCCCGCCCTCCAGACCTGTGAACTGGACCCTGCATGGACAGTACATAAGTGCTGACCCTTACCGTATTCTTATCAAGTCTGCTTATGTCTCCATAAAATGCACAGGATGGGACATCAAACCCCAATACATGTCATGGAAATAATGATAATTAATAAGTTCCCCTTTACACATTTGTATTATTTTTTTTAAACTTTTTTACTAAGTAAAGTATTTCAAAATTGTGCTTAGCTACAGTACATGAACAATTGTAAATAGTTACCTTCCACTACTGCAGAGAATGCAATTGAGGCCCCTTGTTAACCTGATGAATTGTGGATGTGGTCAGACCTCAGACTTCACATAAGAGCAGCTATGAGGGGAAAGTCTGTCCATCACAGACAACCTAACAAAGGACTGAATGCTGGCTGTAGAGTATATATACAGAGGCTGATGACAACTGTGGAGCAGGTGTGTAGACAGGTGTGCCTCAGGTGATGAGTTGGGGCAAGAAATACAGCACACTGAGGACAGCTGGTGGTCAGGTGAAGCATAGCAAAGTCTAAAATGACAGGTGAGGTTAGTGCTGCAAGGGTAAACCAGTATTTTTAATCCCATTTGTATTACACAGTATTAAGATGAAATGTTTTTAAACCATAGTTGAATATTAGTTCAACTATCATAGAATACTGTATGGGCCAAAATTAATATGCTCTAGATCAAGTCAACCTCATGGCCTCTCTCAGTGTTAGAGCTCCAATTAGCATCTTTTTATGACAGACTCTTTTTGGGACTGCAGGTCTGATTTTTATATGCAGTATTTGAGGAGAATTCAGACAAAGGCTAGAAAAGAAACACATTTAGTTAGAACGTGTTTAAAACATCATTTTGGGTCATTTATTCTGTTTGGGTCTCAATAAACCTCTGAGGAAAGGATCTGGCTCTTTAGTGGTTTAATCGTTCGCAGTGTTTACCAGCTAGTCATTAACTTTGTTTCTCTGCCTTTTGGTGCTGGGAAGTTGGTATACAGTGGGTTTTTAGAGCATTTTTGGCTGAAAAACAGGATAGATGAGACTGTAACAAAAAGTAAAGTTGTTCCCCTTAAGGATACTAAAATGCAGAAGGGAAATACAGAGTCTACAAGTGACACCTTTCACATTTCACAGAGTGATTTCATCTGTTGTCAATACAAAAATATTGTTAGCAGATTTTGCTGCAACAAAATTGTAAAATAAAACATGATTCAATCAAAACTTTAGGTTGATCCATGCTGGTATACCCCACCTACAGGGAAGACTTCTGCAAACAACGGGGGATGGTCATTCATCTCAGTGTGTTTCATTTTAACCCAAGCCAATGTAGACAATGCAACATCTGCTTTGTCAAAGGAAAAGGAACCTGTGGGACCAGCTGGGAGAATCCTCTCTTTCCCAGTGGAGTGGCAGTTCTGCTGGTTGCCAAACACACAGTGAGTTAACCAACACTTAAGTCAGCAGCATCTCCCCGAATTAGAAAACAAAACAAAACTCCAAAATTGCTGAAGCAGCAGAATGTCACACATGGGATCAGAAACAGATGTGTTGCCTCTGCGGAGCCTGACAGAGCGACTCCCTGACAGCACAGTGACACTCGAGCCAGGGGTCTCATGATGACGATGTTGTCTGTTTAGCATCCATCATACACTTCTATAAATGTTCTCAAGCTGGTGGCAACCAGAGCCTTGCTTAATCCCAGCCCCTTGATGCTGGAGTAAAAACCGCAGCGTTTCAGATTCTTAGAGGAAGGAAGGCGCTTTTCCAAAGATGGGACAGCCATCGTCTTCCTCATGCACGCACACACATCTATCTTTCTCTTTCATTTCCCAACAGCTCCATCTCGGTGAAGCTTTCATGTGTGTTGAAAGGCATCGGCTGGCTGCAGTACACACAGCATTTTAGAACATTTAACGAAGGCGAGCCTTGCAGCTTTGATGCAGATGTGAAATGGAGAGTGCCACTAAGATCGGGTGATAATTTGTGGAGCGTTAATGTTGTTTCACATGTAAGCCCTCAGAGGATGAACCGGGGATTTGTCCATCAAGCCTTGTAGACCCATATGTAGACTGGTAGGAGCTGAGGATGTGGGTATCTACTGTACAGGAGCAAGAGATGTGAATACTGTAACCACAACATCTAAAAAAGTGACGTAGGCCATAAAATCATTGTTTTTGGGCCATATTCCTTTTTGTCTTTTTTTTTTTTTTTTTTTTTTACAGCTAACCTTTAAGAGGTGACAGAAATTAAGGACCTCTTGCCTTTTAAAAAGCTCCCAGTTTTATGGCATATCAAACTTTTTGAGATTTTTTTCAAGGTTTAGATGAAGTTCACTCTCACTGCCTGTTTTATACACATTCACAGTCATATGTCACTAAACACCAACCAATCAGAGTAAGAGTGAAACATGTTCTTTGTTCTAGCATAGAATGTGCTTTTAATTTTGAGTCGTTTGAGTCAAACTTAAGGAAGCGCTTTAGCTGTATGACGACTCTGAGGCTCAGAATAATCAATCTTTATAAACAAGCTTTTGGGAGGATTTTTGGGGAGGAACACTCTGTTTCAAGGAAGCCCATCACAGCTCAATGCCACATCCTTTTATAAATACTGGGGGAACTCTTAAGTCAACATGGAAATCATCTTAATGGGTATTATGTTTTGATGACATATGTGGATTCAAGGAGGGGAAAGTCAGTACTCTCCATGGGAAATAAAAAGGTGACTCTTTCACATTAAGTTTATATATAATGGCTTGACACTTTTGGAAATCATTTTGTACCAATGTGAACTCTGCATCTTTAGGATTTTTTGAAACACACACAATGACTTTGCTACATAGCTCTCCAAAAAGAGAACTTTGATCATGAGTGGCTGCGCTGGTAGCATGTTTCTTGTGTCATTACTAACACAAATAGCTTATTGCTTTCTGAAATAGCACCCACATCCATTTGAGTCGACAGGAATAACATGTTGTATTTTTGTAAGAGCCATGTCCTACAATATAACATGCGATGTTCGCAGTTAGAATATATACGGCAATTAATCCTTAAACACATCATAAGCTCCTCTGCCATTCAGTGAATTCCAGCAGCCATCTGGACTATATCCAAAAACAGCACTTGAGGAAAAAAAGCCCCCCACCCCAAGAAAATCAGGAAGACAGATTCATGTCAGTCCTCATGAGTGTTGTACATCCTACCATACTTTAGAACAATGTGCCCTTTGTATATACAAGTCTCTCCTGCTTACCTATAGGGAGGAGGTGGGGGGTTTGCTCCTGACGTTGCCTCTGCCAGATATCTTTCAGAGCCTGCCATGTCGCACCAGAGGAGAAACTGTGAGGTTTATTTGAATTCATCTCCTATCTACTCGTCCTACCACCCACCCAAATTCTCATTATCATTCTGAGTGTTATTATTATCTCAGCATCAGCGTGGTACAGCTTTCCCAAAGAGTCTTTGGTCAACACAGCTCTCTGCAGGACCAAGCCCCTCCGTGAGCCTGTAGTAATTTACCCAGATTTGGGCTGTCACTCTTTGCCGGGTTCACAGCTCCCTGCGTTTTCTCTTGTGGCCTCTCTCCCCTTGATGACGGAGAAGATAAGCATGTTGCATTCCGAATCACTGAGCTATGACAAAAAAAGGGGTTCTGCTCAATAAGCCAGATGTAAATAATTGTTGAAAGCAATATAGGGCCCTGCGTCGCAGAGTCCACTTGATGTTTTGCTTGGCTGTGAGCGAGGTGGTTCAGTTTCATTTGGGTCCTGAAATGCCTTTTTAAATGTTTTGTTCAAACCCAGTATTATTTAAAGACTGCACACAGTGAGCTTTGAATATAGAAAGCTGTACGACCAAATGATTTGGAGTGGGAGTAAATCGCAGCTTGAAGGTGACAATATTTTAAAAACTACCAACACTTACTTGCATCTAAATCAGTTGCTTACCACTTCAGGAAAGAAGACGTTTCTAAAGCAGCTTTTAAATAAATACTGTTTTTATTCTGTTATTGGCTTTTTACAGGTACAAAGCATACAGCATGTTATAGTTTTATCAAAAGTGGAAAATACTGATGTTACATATGTAACAAATGTAAAAAATAAGTCTTCAATCTTACTTTCCCCGAAAGTAAGAACATACATTTCAGCATATGAAAATATCCATAAAAACACAGCTTAAGTAATTTAAGTTAATAAACAGTACAAAAATGTAGAAACCATACATGTCAAAATAATGGACAAGGACACCAACAACAAATGACTCCATGATTTCACATGAATTAAAAAATTTACACAAGTTCATAGTGTTTTAGTTGGGGTCATGTTTATAGGATCCACACATCATCATCATCGCCTGAAAAACACTTGGTTGGTCAGAAAATGCTAAAGCAATTTTGACAAACATCACTATCCCCGCAAAACCTCCTCTTCTACTGAACTTAGACCAGAAAAACAGAAGAGGAAAAGTCCTCCCCTGTACTGAAATCCTCAAATGTCTGTAAGGCAGGGGACTTGTTTAATCCTCACTCTTGGAGCGTTTAGCCAGTCTTCTGTGAGAAAACACACCAGGGCAAAGACAGACAGAGAGAAAAGGGATAATAACATTGGTGGGGTCTGCCATACCGTGCGAGGAAAACGGTGTACTTACTTTCACACAGAGGTCTGTGTCCTGTCACTACAGGTGCAGTCAGATCAAATACACATGCTTCCTTTTAGTAAATTAAAAATTGACTGGGAGTTTTCTTTTACTCAAAGGCCCGTTGGAATTCTCTTCCTGTGAG
>NW_024041989.1:0-35165 GCF_014851395.1 Micropterus salmoides | reverse complement strand
TTCATACCGGGTCTGCTGCCAACAAACCATTCCAGGAGAAGGAATTCGCCCAGGCATACGAGGATGTGCTGGAGAGATATAAAGGTAAAGGGAAAAGTGGGACAAGTGTTGTACAGTGTACAGAACCTTAAATGATTTAAGAGGATGCACACTAATGTCACAGTGAAGTTTGACATCTATATAAACCAAGATAAGAGAGAGAGATAATTTATTAAAGTCACAAGATGATGACTTAACTTTCTGTTGCCCATTTGAGGCACATGCATATGGCCCTCTGGTAATATTGCAGGAATGTTGGTGTTTTTGTCCAGGATGAAAGGAATTTGATGAAAAGACTTCAAACATAGGGCACAGAGTGTGTCTGAGAGTGTAAGTTGATCTTTGGGAAGGCAGCCAGTTTCATAATCTGGATTGTTTCATTGTTGATATTTTGGATAAACAAAGCAGGGCTTCCAGCTCTGCCACATTATTTGGGGTAGGGGCAAATTGCATGCCTTGACTCCCTTGTAATCACTTATGTGCTCGGGAGACACCAGAGGAAGCAGTTTTATGAAGTCCCCCAGCCTGCCAGAGTCAGGGAATTTTCCCCACATGGCCTCATGTTTCGCCTTGTGTTTGCTGTTTGTGCTGTAAATATCAAAGCTGCTGCTCTGCAAGTCACTGGAAAGGTTGGGTGTGTCTCTGATGGCGTTTCTAGATGAGATGAGAAAACAAACCTTTTCAAACAGAGTAGGGCTTATTGGGTTTCTGCAGCTCTATTTCTGTATGTGTGTCTTTTTGTTACTTGCTGCAGCAGTGGAGTTACCACCAACATTGAGATTTGCTGTTTTATAATCCCAGTGACAGGGGTGCTTTAAAAATGAATGCCTCTACTGAAATTGACTGTAGTAGGGAGGAGCGTGGGGGTGCTGACAGCCAATCGACTCGGGTCACATCTGTGATGCTGGCGTTGATGAAAAGGAGGTGGTTTTGAATTATTGATTATTATAATGAAACTGAACTCCTTGGGGTTTGGAACTGAGCTTGTGCGTGTTGCTAACTGTGAATATGTGTGTGGGAGACAGGTGGAGAAAGACAACAATGGAATATGAGGAGGTTCATGTCATCAGCAGTTCTTTAATCCTCCAACATCAAGTATCTGTACAACAAACCACAGAGGAAGAAGCCCTTTGGGAGATGCTTTCAGTGACAGTTTGTAGCGTCTTTGCTATGGCAACGCTTTACCCAGCTCCTGAGACTTGCAGTTCCTGGAAAATGATTTCTATTGAGGGAAAGTGAAAACACGTGGCTCTGAACGCTATCCGCCATATCAGGAATTTATCTGAGCCAAAATATGCACGTCTTCTGCATATAATACATCAACCAAGCCTTCTTGGCCCAAGCATCAGTCTGCTGCAGCAGGCTGTTCACTTGGTGCATAGCAAGGTATAAATAACACCACACCTGTTAAATCAAGTTTGCTGTACTTTCCTTTGTTTTTAAAAAAGAAACGTTCTGGCACCGACTTTATTGTTCTGTGTAACTAACAAATCCCGCTCATAACTCAAGCTGCTTAAAACAGATGCTGTTAGACTTGGGTCTATATGTTATTGACACACAGGGATTTGAATTTATGTGTCAGGCATCAATAGCTAGTTTAATTTTAAAATAAATCTAAATGGTAAAGGTGTTAAAGTTCCTCAGGAGGCAGTAGGGCCTTCCCATTAAATCTCTCTCTTGCTCTCTTCCTCAAACACATACTGCAAAGCACTGTAAATTCAGAATGGTTTTACTTCAGCAGACAGGCAGAACTGCAGTCCATTCCCAGCCTGTAGCGAGTGATTGCTCTCCTCCATTAATGTGCCATTTGTCGATTGCAATCACAGTTGAGTTTTATCTGCAAGCAGAATGGTTTTACTTTGACAAACAAATAAGGCATCAGAGGTTGTGTTTCCCATAAGGGAGGTGATTAAACGAAGGGAACATAAGCACATTGATTTAAGTAGAGCTGGACATGGGCCTCTTGGGCCTTTTGGCCTATTAGGACTCTCAACACATTACAGCCTAAAACTCCCAAACTGATCTAAGGTCAGGTCTCTGACTCTGGCATTGTTGATAGCTACATACACGCTGCTGGTCCTTCTATTTGCCAGGTGCAATCAGTGTTACAGAAAGTTGCATTAGGAATTTTTGTGCAGGGATAGTCTCAGATCACATGCCGTTTCATCATTAATGTGTAGTGTGGTACAGAATGAGAGGTCCAAAACATGTTTATGTGGGACAAAAAGCCAAACTACACTACATTAATTAAACTTTTTGTTTTACTTTTGTAGCTCTACAAAAACCATTACAGTTGTTACAGTATTGCCGCAAATTATGTCCACAAACAGTGATTAGTTTCATGGTCAGTTATTGATTGAGTAATGTCACTCAGCACAAGATACTAGTTCCCACGGTATGGTCTTCAGCATGACATGTGATAATCAACTGATCGAACAATAGATTAGTTGATTCTTCATATGTTATTGGAGAAATATGTGAATATTGGATCATTTTGTTGTATAGGACAGTGATTATTTATTAAATATATACATTGCGGTTGATATTTTATTTTTAGTGTTGATACAGTGTGAATCTATTACAGTAGGAGAATGTGTCGGTGACATGACCAACTCATTCATAATCCCAAAGTAGGATGTCCTTAGATTAAAGTGTGTTTTCTGCCCTTGTAAGGCTACATGTTGTGTACTTTCTGTCAACATCACCCTCACAGCTGATCTCTTTGTTAGTGCCATAAAGTGGCTGTAACCCCATAGGACCTGTCCGGTGTCCTCTGGAGTTTCTCCACTACAATAAGACTTGTGCTGCAGTATGTCACTCTCTAATCATCAGTCCGGATTGCAGCAGTTTTCATATGCTGCAGTGAACTTTACCCCATAGATCAATTTTCTACATAATATATGTGTGAGTTTTCTGTACTCTGTCAGCTGCGTGTGTGAGTCACTTGTAGCAGTTGTTAGGAAGAATAGACGGAGAATGTGAATTTGGCATCCTGCTTGCTGCATCACTTGACTGAAACAGGATCTGGGGCATTCGATACAGCTTAAATCATTCACAAGGGTGGTAGGGTGTGTTTCTACGTGTGTGTGTGTGTGTGTGTGTGTGTAGCTGCTGTGTAACAATGACAGGATATCTGAAGCAATAGCGACAGGGTCATATATGGAAAAACACTGGGACCTGACTCAGAAAACGCACACACACTCTGGGTCAGTGGAAAACCAGATGGTTTAGGGCAGATTGACAGCAATATTCACATGAACACCAAATTTACTCAAGTAGCACCATAATTAGTTTGTAGCAAGCAACAAAGTATGGATTTCTTTTTAATAATCCTAATTAGACAAGTTTAATAACATTTACATAATCTTAAGAGCAGCTTAAAAGTGCACAATGTTCGTTAAAACATGAGAGGTACACAACAGTCCGTACTTTCATAGCCAAATATAAGTCAGGAAACCTGGAAGGAAACAGAACAATTGGACATTTAGAAGAACAAGATGGGCAGGAAACCAACAGCCATAACTTCATCCTTTACAAATGTGTGTACACTGTCTGGGTGTGTGTGTGTATGCTGAGAGACAGAAATTTAGGCAAGCAATTACATACACTGATTGTCAGATACATTCATTTTGTTTTGTATATCTAATATCTATTCAGTTTAAATTTGTGTGTGTGTGTGTTGACCCTGTAAGTTGGTGTGTAGCAGCAAAGCAGAGGAAACATTCTCCATGGCATTTTCCTGCCCATCAGGATTATTGTGTTAGGTTGTAAGTAACACATCACATATTAGCTTTAGTGTAAATCAGCAGTGACTTGCACTGTCACACATGATCACACAGCATACGCTTACACAGATGCTGACAGACACAATTTGAGTCTTAAGATGATAGTGCTCTTCAAACAAAATCCAAATTGGGGCCAAAAAAGCCAATAATTTGGCTTCTGTTTATTTCACCTTCTTCACTGGGATCCCAAGCCATTTCCCCTGGTGTAGAGGGCCAGACCTAGCATTTGAGTATTTTGGCTAGGGCTGCAAAGGACCAATAGAATAATAGATAAAACGGCACTTTAGATTAACACATTTTCTCTGTTAATTGTTTTGTCTATACAGTGTCACAAAGTTCTGCACAGTTGCTGATTACAGTTTCCCAGATCCCTTTGTGATGTATTGAAATAGCTTGTTTTGTCTGACCAATAGTCCCAAACCCAATGTTATTTAATTTACAATGATATAAAACAAAGTAAAGCACAACATATACTTATTTTTAAATTTGGTACAAGCAAATGTTTGTTTTTGCTTAAAAAGTAACTCCAATAATAAAATAGTTGCTGATTAATGTGCTGTAGATCAACTTATTGATGAATCAAGTAATCTTTTCAGCTTTAATACTGGCGCTTGTATCCCAGGTCTGTATTCTACAGCCTTTGAGAACACACCAAATTTAATTTTGAAATGATTTATCTGGAGCCTGGGCAATATGGCTGAGATCAATATCGTGATATTAAGCATATTTTGCTTATTACAGACATGTACCATGATATTTGTAATTGTTAGCAAACTCACATCTAAAATAATCACCAGAAAAGGATGTTCATACATCGTTAGTCGTAAGTTTTTAAAGGAATTTTTCTTTGAATCATTCAAGATAAAATAAGAAATGATCCTAATACAGTTGAAAGTAGTCGACTCACAGAGCAAGAGAGACAGGAAGTGCACAGACCATCAGGAAGGGTTTGCTGACGTCCTTGCATTTTAATGGATACAGGAAGTGTCAGGCCAGTGCTGGCCAGCTCCTTCTGTCTCTCCAGATGTGTTTGTGTGTTTGTACCTGCCTCCCTGATTCTCTACACGCCGTGGATATACAAAAGGACGCCTGTGCTTTTCTAACCACCTCATGAATCCTATTAAAGTGTATCTGTTGCTGCTTTGAATTAGCCATATTTAACTCAGCCTCTTATCATGTTTCCTGACTTTTCTGAGAAATGTTACGCCTCTGGACTAATGTGACCCCATTAGAGGTAAAATTAGACCTCAAAATTAGAGGAATTGAGATTGCAAAGTGCGGAAATATGTTCCGCAACTGGTTATTGGACAAGTGGTCTCTGATACTGGAGGAAATAAGAGGAGGAGAGGATGAGGAGATGAAAAAGGAGCTAGAAATGAAGACCTGTAGTCTCAGGAGAGGAAGGGATGGGAAGTTGAAAGCGTGAGAATGCAAAATAGAAGACAACTTAACTGAGAGAGAGGAGAAAGATGTAACTACTGAGTGAAAGAGAGGCAGAAAGCCGGACCCTTGAGTTGGATCATTACAGCTGGATTTTTCCACGTGGCCTAGTTTTTCTCTTCTAGCTCCCTTGCTCCTGCTCTCCTCTCACGGTAGATCTCTGCAAGGACACAACCTCCTCCTCCTCATGCAGCACAATCTCTCTGTGTCTCTCAAATCATACCCTGGTCAAACCTTTTTATTTTTTATCTACAGTTGCTTTGCTGTCAGTTCAGCAGCTAAAGCTTTATAATGACTTTTAGTATTATTTTAACTATGTTACAGCATGTTAAGTTGGGGATGTAATAATGGTCTTAGAGAACTCGATAGTATCCTGAATTTTATTTTCAGATCATCTCATTACTTTTCTGTAGCAAAATAATCTTCTTAATTATAGATTGCGTTTTGTAATGAAACTCATTGTTGCTCCCTTCTGCTACTAATAGCAGTTTCATTTGCCCTTCTCTGTCTTTGTTCTTTATCATGGCCCACTTTCCCTACTCGGTATCGATTCTTCTTCACTTGCCTTCTCCCTCTGTCTTGTCTGCATTTTCCTCACATTCTCACTTCTTTATTGCATTATCTCTTTCCTTCTGCCTCTCTCATTTTTCTCTCTTTCCCTGCCGCCTCCCTCTTCCCCTCCCTGATTTCCCGTCTCTCCCCGGTTGCTTCCTGCTTGGTTACATTCTCCAGCAGCACCTGACTGTGACGACAGGAAAACCAAACGCTGTCAGAGCTGCGGCAGGGAAAACCAAATGCTGACCGAGCTTGAAAGCTTGCGCTATGTTCTTAGTAGTAGAAGGAAAGAGGAGGGGAAGCCTTTAGATGTTCCCAGAGCCCGGGGGTTCTGATGGGAGGCCTCTCCACCCTGCTGGGACAAAGTGGCTGTTATTAATGTGTTAAAAATAGACATCAGAAATATGGGAAACGTCTTGAACACAGGGAATATCGAGAAACATATGAAACAGTATCAACAACATTTCAAATATTTGCAAGAAAATTAAAGCTCATAAATTAAAAAGGAAATTAACTTCAGCACCAAGGGGAGAAATATCCAGAAGAGTAATTTTAGAGTTTCATATCAGTGACAGCAAAAGTAGAAATAAAGGCATAAAATTAGGTTTTCAAATACTTAAAGCAACATTAAAGTAAGTAGTTACAAATGGAGGGAAACGGTGTTAAATGCTCATTTTAATATTATCTGACATATTAACAGTGAGTGCATGTAAAATAAAGGATACCACAGAATGTAAACAGACTGTTATTATATTGATACGTGCTGTATGTATATCAGCTAAAAAGAAAAAAACTGCTCAGTCTCTCCTTCATTCTTCACATTTTACCTTCATATGCAGTTAATCTGCCAGTATGACGTCTCTCCTCCTCTTTCTTCCCTGTTCCCCCTCTTACTCCCCCCTCTTACTGTTCGCAGCAGTTCTCCCCTCTTTAGCCCTCAGGGTTCTTACATAACCAGCACCCAGCTGATTTTTAGTAAAATAATCAATGAGCTTCATTGTGTATGTATGTGTGTGCTTGTCAGGGGAGAAAATTGAGTTGAATGGCCGAGCGGGCTGCAGCCAGGGAGTGTGAAATATTTGCTCCAACGTAAATGTGTGTGTTGGTGTTGGTGCATGTTGTGTGTGTGGTAACAGTGGCCCTCTCTTCTGTCAGCACCACACAGGCTCTGTGTTCATGACAGTCTGTAACAGTGAAGGCTGTGTGGTCGACCCACATCTTTTCAAACGTTACTCCAGTGTGGTGCGCCGTTTCTCAAAGCTCCTGGCATTTGCACTGGTAGTGTGGAGGGATGTTTGTCCCGTCTATGTTGCTGCATCCTGGATGTTTAATGTAATCACTGGAACAGAGGGGGTGGAATCTCTGGCTCTGTGTTTGTGTGTCAGTGTCTGAATTCATTTGAAGGGGGGAAAATAGGTCAAGAACATCAGTACATGTTGCACGATATCACTGTGTGTATGTATGTGTGTGTGTGCATGCTCTGTAGGATCCTTGGAGCTGCAGCCATGATTTGAATCGATAATAAGGCTCCATGAGGAAACAGAAGGAGGAGCACACTGCTGTTGCTTTGACCTCTGTGACACACACACACACACACAGAGTCACGTCCGGTCTCAGATTTTGTCCACAATAAGCTGGCTAAAGATTCTTCTCTGTAGAGTAGAACATTTAATATTGAAAGGGTAAAACTGAGCTTTTCTAAAACATTGACATGTGCCTGCTTGGATGTGGCTATGGGCTGTGTAGCGGTAAAGTGAAGGACCCAACTTTCTGTTGCCACTAACCCACTCAATTACAGAGCACAGCTGTTGTCATTAACCTGTATCAATGTTTGTTTTCTCAGACAAGGATATGATCATAAAATAGTTATTGGACGTCTCAGGGCAGCAGGGCGGGAACTGCAGTTCACCTGGTTAATAGGTAACACCCATAAGCTGCGATCAAATCGCTTTATGCTGCGGAAGTCTTGTCGAATAGAGTTGCCGTCTCTTCATATCTATGTTGCTGAATGTTAGTTGCTGCTGTGTGGGTGGGTTTGAGGGGTGAGGGATGTAAAATGCAGTGGAGCTGTCAAGATAAAATATAAGAGAAACGGTTAATGAATTAATCATGGATGCTGCTCTAAAAGCCATATAGGGGACAGTGGTTACTCTGCAGAGAGCATCGATTGCTGCACGGAGCTAGTGGGGTGAAGACACACACACACACACACACTCTTGGTCTACTATAGGGCATCGTCTGCCTGAAGGGTATGCTGCATCAACTCTCACTCTTTTTTTCTACTTCTCTGTAATCCTTTACTCTCCCATTTTCATTTCCTCGCCTCCAGAGTAAGAATTAGTTTTTGACCCTTTGAGAAATCTTTATTTTGTTAAGATTATTTTGGGGGCTAATTTACAGATTAGCCCATGTTCTTTTCTGTCTCATTGGCCTGCACATTAAGGCCAGGCTAATTCTGTCTTTCAGGATTGATCTTGCTCTCTTGACTCCCCTTCATTTCTTGTTCTCGTCCCTTTTCTTTCTCTAGATTTCTTTTCATTACACTTTTATTCTTATCTCGCCCTGTCTCTGCTTGTTTATATTGGTTATATACTTGATTGAAGAGCTTCATTTCGTTCTCAAAGGTGGGGTGTACTATTCTGGAGAAATCCATGATAAAGAGCGAATGACGACACAGCTAGTAATGTAACTAACGTTAGTGAGGTTGTGGGTTAGCAAACTGTTGCTACAGTGGCTGTAGGAAAACTAACACAAAGAGGACAAGACAGGAGATAATTGCTGAATTTTAAAAAAAGTGCATCAGATTAGAATCGCATACACCACTATTAAACTTCAACTGTTTCACCTCTTCAGTTTCTTGCCTTCATTCTCTCCCTGTTAATTGTCTTACAAGGGCAGGAAGCTGCTGGTGGATGAAGTAGGTAAATCTATACCTCCCCATGTCTCTCCATCGTCCTGTCATTCAGATTGATGTTATTCAATCACACGCTATCCCAGTGAGAGTGAAGGCTGAGGGATAGGATGCTATAGGGGAGGCAGAGAGATGTTAATCACACCGCCTTTATCTTTGAAATACTGGCATATACTGTACATCTGCATGACATTCCACATTGCTGGAAACCTGATACCTGAAAACTTATCAGGTTTTATCAGGGACATGCACAGACGTTTAAAAAAAATGAGTATGCGGGTGAATGAACAACCATAACAGGCCTGATGGAGAATAAAGACAGACAGCAGGAAAATACCAAAGATGATAAAGACACATTTTAAAGACAGAATGATCCTGATGATATAATAGTTTATTCTTCTTCTTTGTCTTTACCAGAATCGGGAGAATTTCTGTTCCTGTCCCACCTAGGTCAGCTCATTTTGGAGTTTTGACTGCTGAGTTGTTGAAACATGAAAAAGTCTGAACAACTTTTACTTTTAGCAAGAAAAAGCAAAGGGAGAGAGAGTAAAAAACTAATAGCTGCAGGAGAAAGAATTGATTGATGCATTTTTAACTTAATGCTCTTACAGGTCAGCTGTAAATGTTTGAATGTTACGGTACATGCTCATGATACTGTAACATGTCCTGAATTAAAACACTCACTAAATGACACAAGTTGTCAGGATCAGACCTCAGACCTCATTCACTGATATAGATCCCCTAAGATCAATATTTTGTATCAGAGAAGAGAAGGAATTTGGTTTTATTTAATCAACCATTTAAGTATTCAGGGAAGAAAGGGAGAGGTATGCTGTATACCATGTATACGCATGGCTGTTTTTTTTCCAGGCCCCCTAATAACTGTGTGAACCGTCAGTGCCGTCCAATTGGACGTGTGTTGTACTTAAATCCCGTCAGATGAAAGGATGTGCTGAGTGGCTGTGAGTGTCAACCCCGGCTTGTGACTGCAAGAGAGACAGGGTGACTTTTAATCTGCTCCAATTCCTTCAGCCTGTGACTCTCAGCTGACTGCAAACTCACTGTAGGTCACACACTGGAGCTGGCCACTTAGCAGGTACACACACACACACACACACACACACACATAGAGGAAACACACACAGAAAAGAAGGTGTGTGTGTTCAAAATGTGTAAGAAAATTCTACCCTTTCTATCAAAGTGGTAAAATAATTCCATTAATATTTTGCCAACCTCGGGGTTGGGACCCCCTCAAGGGGTCACGAGGTAAATCTAAGGTGTCACAAGACAATTAAAAGGGTAGGAAAGCAGAAAAAAAGTTTTCTTGTGAATAGCTGGATAATTTCCCCTTTTTAGGCCTCTAAAAGGCACCAATGTTTGTTTGCTTCATAACCCACAGAGATTTGCAGCCGTTGAAGAGGGGTCAGAAGTTAAAATTGCTTCATTTTAACCCCTGGATCAATAGTTTAGCTGCCAGTTGTTTAAAATCATAGTTTTTCTATATTTTAGTACATTATTTTCTTTTGAAAGTTTCTTTGTGCATCTTCAGGTGAGGTGATTTTTTGCTTTTACAGATTTGTATTAGATTGAACAATTATTAATATAATAATTGATAAAGTAATCAGTAATACCGTAATTGCCATTGAATTTGTTAAATTTGTTTGTGACACAGTTCTCTGTCCGCTGCACTTTGATGCCTGTTCCTAGTGTATTGCTTACTGTTCACATGCCATAAGCCTTGTGTGTTAATGTGAGTGTTTTCATGTTTTTGCGTGTGCTCGTGCGTGTGAGTTGGTGTGAGGATTTGCCATTCAAATCAGGCTGTGAGGGTAATCTGGTCCATCCTGGCGGGACGTCACACAAACAGCCCCCCAGTAGGGGCCAAGCCCTAATCCCATTCATCCACTTTACTACACCAGCGCCATGGCAAGGAATCTGGACACCCCCGTCTCAGTGGACTGGTCCATTCCCTCACATCTCTGTGGTGTCAGGCGTGTACCACTGATGTTGCTGCTACAGGGGGTTTTACTGTGGTTCTTATGTAAATGAACGTGGCACTGACATCATGGCGTTGTAGGAAAAGTGCCCTTTGATCTAATTTCTGGATGAATGTAAAGTAAATTTTCTTCAGAGAGATAAAATGTGACTATTTAATAGATGCTATTGAGTAAATTGAGCCATATCAGTGGATTCTGACTTGTCACTCGTCAGATTCATTCACCTGCAGCCGTTGACATCCTGCAGACTGCTGTGTTGTACTCTTTGACAATTGCTGCAAGCAGATTGCAGTATTTTAAGTGTCTTTCTTTTTAGTGCAGAGCCTTTTTAAATCCAGCAATCCCCCTGTAAGCCTCTTGCCTTTTTTGTGTCAGCATTAATGTTCTCCTGCATTACCTCCTCCCACCACCTCAGACAACATAAGGGATTTTTTTTAAGGTGGTGGATAACAATATGGTGAACAGTATTTCCCATAAGGTCTCTCTTAAATCATTGCAAACAGAAAACTACCCTCTTTAAAAGGGTTATAGTACATTTGTTATCAGCATCTTGTAAAATAATTCCAGCTCCACTGTTGTTTTTGTTTTTACCCTATGTACCAGCCAAAACAGTAAAACATTGAAAAAATACATGTCCTAATAAAAGATGGAGATTTTAGCTACATTGGGGGCTCTGATACTGAAACAACTTGGGCGAAGTTGCTCAAATTAGCCAAAACGTAACTCAGGTTATCACTGAGTGAATACACACTGATAATGTTTTTAGACATTGTATGTTGTAGGCTAGATGCTAATGTTGACTGTGCCCTTCCTGACCCTCAGTACTGTCGGTGTGGTCCTGTGAGTGTAAAGACTTATTTTTATCTGTCCTTGATGAAACACCCATCATACCATTCTCATGACACACTCTGCTTCTCTCCTTCACTCCCACCGCTTTCCTTTTTACTTTCATTCATGCCCTACTACTTCCAAGACCAAACCGGGCGAGGGGAGGCAGGTTTTTTTGTTTTTCATCTCATATTTGTTTACTTTAAGTCTTTCTTTCTTCCCCCATTTTTGGTTCTCTTCATCTCTGCCTTGTTTTTTTTCTTTTCTACCTTTCAAATCTTTGTTGCAGTTTCAATGTCATTTATTTAATACTCTTGCTCTTCATACATTTCTCCCCTTCTCTCTGTCTTTACTGAGTCAAAACTGTTGTTAATCACTTACAGCTCCAGCTACTTCTCTTAACAGGCTTTGCTCCTAATAGAGAAACTCTAAAATTACCTTCTTGTGGGCTGAAAACTGTATGAGCATGAATATCACTCGGGGTGTGTGTGTGTGTGTGTGTGTGTGTGTGTGTGTGTGTGTGTGTTTAATTTTCTGTTTCAATTTATTAGCACAGGAGTGAGTGCAGTCTCTTATTAGAATTGAGCTAATCATCTTCTGTTCAGTAGATGGATCATCCCTGTTGCGATAGCAGATGATCAATCAGAAAAAAATCTTGTTGATCAACCACTAATTACTTGACTAAAGCATTTTTTGTTTGAGCTCATACAGCAAACATAAACAGCCTGTAAATCATTTCAACATTTATACAACTTTATTTTGCTTTATTAGCATCGACCGCAAGAACATTGTCACACTGACCCCATTGAAGGCAAGGCTCCCAGTCTGGGATCGGATCACAAGTGTATTGATTCTGCTGAGTGCGTGTGTTTCTTCGGACAGTTTATCTTGCACAGTTTGAAGTCGGGGATCAGACCTGATTGCTTCGGGGCCCAACAGAGTCCGATCAATAGAGAAAGAGAGATGAGATGTTGGGTGAGAGGCTTGAATAGTTTCAGCTTCATCAGGGTAACTGTGAATTCTTCTGATAGAACAGAATGAGCATTGAACAGAAGTTGTAGAAATTAAGATACAAGACAACAGATTTTTAGCAGTGCTGTTCTGGACTCACCAGATCAGCATTGAGTATGATCACCACATGAAAACTGCCATTTTTACTCTGCTCGTAATATGTATTTTTAAAACATACCAAAGAAATTACATCATTTAGCTTCTTACTGAAAGCACAGTACAGTAAATGCTCAACTATGACAACTATCCTATTCCATCTTCTATAAAACAGCTTCTCTTTTTAGCTGATGTAATTTTTAGATGTCCCAGCCTAGTCAAAACAATTACATTTTTTATATCAATTAAAATCCCAAATGTCTCTATACAGGGTTTTACAATCTGGATAACAAAACAACACCCTCAGAAAAGGAAGCAGGATGCTCTCTAAAAGGCACTTTAAGTGCCAGATAAATGATGTTGATAGTTGACCGTGTGATAGTAGTATTGTCTGAGGATCAATTAGCCTGGAATTGTCTGTGGACTGAGTCAGGCAACGGGACAAACATTGAGATGGTTGGCGGCAGGACACTGCACTGCTATAGTTAATGATACCTACGTGTGTGTGTGTGTGTGAAGGTAAACTTTGAATGCCTTTGACAGATCAATTGGGTACACACTCCAAATACTTGTGTGTGTCTGCATTTAAACAATCTGATTGTCCTCCCCCAATAATAATCCTGCCCTTGGTCGCCTGTTTTTCATGCAGCCACATGCTCAACATGTGCATGCCTAAGCAGAGCGATGTACATTATGCCTGTGTCTGTGATTATGATTGTAAATGCACACATCATTTTGTGCCGCTGTTAAGTGTGTCAGTGTGTGTGAGATCTGGCACGTCACACTCTCTGTGACCTGCTCCATCTGTCAAAGGGTCTTTACACCCTTTAATCACCAGACATCACCCACAGAGCCCTGCGACCTGCAAGGCGGGAGACCCCTGCTCTGTTTCAAAGTCAGCTTGGACATCTTTATTCTTCTCCTTTAATGCCCACTTCATATTTCTGCCAAGTTGATACTGAGACAAAGCTGAGTTTGATTAGTTTTTTGTCTTTCTTATTGATTGTTTTCTGGATCAGTCTCTTGTATTCTGTCAGTTTCCAGACAGGCTTATTCCAGGCTACATCAGCTGTGTCTCAAAGATGTACATATATATGGAATTTAAGTCAGAGTGCTGATTCAGAAAAGCCATAAGAAGGAAAAATAGTGAACAAGAAAGAGCAGGAAAAAAAATTACATTTGGAAAAAATTACATTTGGAACATAAAGTAGAAATTTTAATGGGTTTTAAAAGCCTCTAAAGATTTAATAAGTTAGTCTCCGCATGGTCTAACGTGACTTTACAAAACATGCCACCATTCAGTGAAGAAGGGGTAATAAAAAAGGGGCAGAGAGAGGGGGAGGGTGCTGCTCTCCTGCTCTCCTCCATCTCCACGTTAGCAGGTCCCGTCTGTCACCCCTCTTTTGCTAATCCTCATCCCTCCCTCCCTCCATCCTAGTCTGACGTTCCCTCACTCTGCCTCTTCTCCTCTTTTTTTAATCTAAGCGTTTAGTCAGACAATAACATTCCTGGAGGGGGATGGATGGATAGAGTTGAGGCAGGGAGGAATGATGGCGACCAGCTCTTGGAGGTGTGAAGAGGATTCAGAGGAGGGGGAGGGGAGAAAGACGAGGAGGAGGAGGTAGATGGATTGGGGAGTCAGAACAGACGTACATATTATAGGTTAGTTGTGCATACATTGTCATGTACTGAGGAGCACTATTGGAGGTGCTACATGTAGCATTTTGACATCATATTATTAACTAAACTAGAGCTGCTTAGATTAATCGATTAGTTTATCGGCAGAAAAATAATCTGAAACTAAATCGAAAATAGGAACTGTTATCATTATAAACTGATTATCATTGCTTTGCAGAGTTTAGTAGTTTTGCAGTGTGAGTCAGTAGTAAAATGTTCTTCTTACACAAAGTGAATCAGAAAATATACAGACCCAGAGTGATGCCAGAGGAGGGGGAGGATGGGGAACATCCTCTCTGCACCACAAAACAACATGTTTATTTTGTATTGAGAAACAGTGGTCATGGCAATGCCAGTGGTGTGACAGAGGCCACCAGTTATCTAAACCCCAGTATTGTTTGTTGATGGTAAAAATTAACAATACATTTTGTTATTGATTTGATTTGACACTTAAAAATTATTTCTATAGCACCTTCAAAGGATCTAAATGATCAAATATTTCCATCATTATTTTGGGTTTGTGGCTAAATTGCCCATAATACTAAAAATGTTATTTCTTGTGCCACACTCTGCTGCTTTAACAGTCAGTTACAAACAAGACACAAACAAGTGCTTCGTGGGAAATGTAAAGGAAAATTAAACTTTTAACTAAAGAAATACTGTCCTATTAGAAATATATAAATTTGAATTCACTTCATTATGATTAACAACGATGATAAAGCCCAACACATGTTCTGGATGGGTACAACTGAAATATGTGGAGCACAATTGATTGCAAGTGAAAACAAAATGTTCAGGTCTCACATACTTCTAAAACAGAATGAGGAAGAAAAGACATCGTTACAGCACTCACTGTTGAAGAATAACACCCTGAGGAGACAACTGTTATCACCAATCTGCTTTACATTATGACTGAAAGCTGCTCTGTCAGTGTGTGTTTAGAGCTTGAGGAACCACTTTTGCTGAAGGGAGCACATGGTTATGTCATGATTTCTGTTTATTTTAAATGTACCTCTAGACACATGCACATAACACACATTTACGTTCACAGAACTTCCTGTGTATGGGAAACTTGTCTGAATGTTTGGAAAGATTCTTCGTGTGTGTGTGTGTGTGTGTGTGTGTCAGCAGTGACACAGCAGAACAGAGTGAGAGTGAGGCTGCAGAACATTCCTGAAATAACAAATATGATGGAGGGTGGAGAGAGGAAGTAGGGACTGTTCTTAAAAAGGCAGCATAAAGTGTGGGGTGGGAAAAAGACGCACAATTTATTACAAACACACAGTTTTATATCCATGCTTGTGAAGACATTCAGTGATGACAATAACTCTGTAAACTCTACCCCAGTCACACCTTTGGTCCTGACTCAGAACTAGCCCTTAAATGAGTCTGGACTCAGAAAACACCATCACTTTTGAACATTTTCTGCTAATATGAGGATATTTGGAACTCTTAAATGTAGAAATTTAAGAATGCATGTGAACAGAATATCCTCTCTAAACTATTGCATCCACAGCTGGTCTCCCCAGAGCTCTGGTTCTGTTTTTCATTTAGGCCTAATGTCTCTAGACTCCAGCGTTATACCGCATAGTCCTCTGCTCTGCGTCTGTCTGCTGGCCGGAGCCCATGTTAACTTTTCTGAAGACCATGTTAGTTTTTCCTGATGAGCTGATGTATGTGTTCTGTGCATGCAGCTCTTCCTTTTAACATGCTCACAGTCAGTTCATTGAAATCAAATAACATTTTCAGATTTTAGATTATTCCATCAATAATCGTCAAAACCAGACAGAAAATGAAGTGCTGCTCATCTCGCTTATTGATCCTCTGTGCAGTGTGTGCTTCATAATCTCAAATTAGCACAAATATGTCCCATTTCTTGTGGGTTATATGTATCTTGTTGTTTCTGAGATTCCTCCTATCTTGTTCTTCTTCTACTATATATCCCTTGTCTCAGTATATCTATTCACATATACACACATCTGTTTTATTCTCTTTAACGTTGACCCACTTTCTAGTCTTCTTGTGGAAAGCAGGCCTTCTTGTAATAATGCTGTATGGCAGCTGGAGCGGACTGGAGCGTCTGTCAGTCATCAGTCTCTACTGCTGACTCTGTTTTTTCTTTGTGAATACTTGATGATGTCATTTACAGAAGAAAGTAAAATATGCCTACTGTATAAGTGATTGAGAGCTTTAAACATAGAGCGTATGTGTTTTTGGCACATTATAACTCTTGAACCGACTGAATCGTTAATATTTTAAAGATATTTAATGAGCTCTGGTCCCTGGATATGCTTCCACTTCCAAATTTGAGTATTAAAAGTGTATTTTCATAGTATTTTAGCATACAATTCAGAAATGATGTTGGTTGGTACACTTAAAAAAAAAAAAAAAAATGTAGTTATATATAGAGTTCTGGCAGATGAATATGTCCGCACTGATCTTGAACACACCATAATGAAAATGTCTCAGTCTTCATTAACTACTTTCAATCTCTCCAGAGCAAAAATCAGCCCTTAAACTCAAAAGAATTAACGATTTTATACTTATCGTGATAATTATCGATATCGAAAGATATGAAGCTTTTTAACGTGATGACATTTTTGCCCTAAATAGCAGCTTGTCAAATCCAGCAAATGTTTGAGTAAGGCCTTGAAAAGCTGACGACGGGATGTGTTTGTATCTCTGAGCTGGATGCTAAAAGTTATATGCTGCTATCAGGTGTACCTGCAGTTGGTCTTGTTGTTGTACTTCAGTTATTATTATCATAGTTATTATCTGGATCAGTTCAGGCTCACGAGGCGGGAGAATAATGAGCTGACTGTTCTGATCAGATAGTGGAAGTACTGTAAATTGCAGGTTATAAAATATAGATTGTTTTGCTAAATTTAGTGCAGAGTCTCAACTAGTGAATATTACATTTTGAAAAGAATCTCCTCAGTTGTCCCTTTTTGAAATTCTCCATGCTTAACTAATCACCACATATCATGTATTTGCAGAATAAAATTGTGGTTCCTTTAATTTAATCTGAGGCTGTTTGCTTGTCAGGAGCCAGATGGCAGTCAGCCTCTGCCCTCGCTTTCCTGGTAGTGTGGATATTTTTAAAAAATTTATGAATTTTGAATTAGCACGGAAGTAAGCACAGACAGTCCCTATTTTGGGGGGGAAGTCTGCACATCTTGTGGTTCTCTGAAATCAGGTCACTCTGTGGGTGAATGTGAGTGCTCATATGTTGGCGTGTGTGATGTTTATTCAACCATGGATGCAGTTCATGTGTATTCAAGTGGCATCAAAGGGATGTTGGTTCAAAGAGTAGCGTGCCATTTTTGTTGCCAGTGGTTTCTGTTTCTGCAACAAAGTCAAATCTTCCTGGTTATGATTTGTAATAATTACGTGCAGCCAATTGAGAAATGAAAACAAATAAAAGAAATTGTTGCACTTCATGGTGACCCTTAAACATTAAAGACAACTACAGATGTGGAAACAGCAGCAAAAACTTATTTGAGGGAAGATTTAGTACAATTGTTGTGACCGTGTTTCTTTGCTAGTGCTTGTGTTCTTCGTAAGGACCAATTTGAATTTTTGAAACCTTTTTTGGAAACAGAGGCCATTTGGGTGATTCCACACTTCTTCAGAAGGCTGTTTGCAGGCGTACGAGGTAACTCTTACTCTTACAAGTAGAGAAATACAATATTGACTGTCAGTGAGTTTCCACACACATTTGGTGCCACCTGCTTCTACCTGCAGCAGGATAGTCGGACATCCAACGATGGCACAGGTCCTGTTGTGGCACGCCCATTTACTGTTTGCATGTATTCTAACAGATTGGGCAAATTTGCTTTGGTAGAGCACATACCAACATCCTCATGTCAGTCACACACACACTACATATTTCAGGCTGCGAGTATGTTAGCTCACCTGTCCCACCTGTCCACAGCCTTGTCTGTTTGTCAGTCTGTCTGTTCGGCTGCCTGCCTATGCTGAAAGTGCTGTGTGGGAATCTACAGTGTGGGTTCCAATTAGCAGCTGCTCACTTGCATGCATTCCTGCTTGTCCAATATAAGCAGCAGGTTTTTGCGGCCTGGTGATCTGATAACAAGAAATGTAAATTGAGTTTCCCAATCTACTTTCCATTTACCTTTCAGGCACTCAAACAGCACTGTTGTTAACAGTGAGACAGCAGGTAATCATGGCTCGCTCGTTGTTTGCTCAAGGACACAGAGACAGAACAGACACGTCAAGATGTAGCAGGTATCTTGAGTAAGAGTGAGAACAGTGCCTTAAATGTAAATATAAATGGGTCTAGCTGAGACAACACTGCCTGCGCCACAAGATTCATAAAGACATATTCCTTTTGTTGTGGTTGAGTTAGTTGACTTTCAAAGCGTTGCTGAACTATGGCATTAACATACTCAGGAAATTACCTTTTTGTATTTTTTTATTTAACACAAATTATGGTATTAACACTCACAATACTGGCCTGCTGCCTCAGGGCAAGTTGGCATGTAGATTATGTTTGGGTTTGTCCTGCACTAAACTGTGGTTGGTTTTAAGGTAGGTGCCCTGAGGAGAGTGATAAAATCTGTCTTTAGGAAATGTTCCTTCAAGCGTCAGATAACGTGTGATCCCGGTTTCTCTGGTGTATGTGTAGGATAGTAAACTGGGGTTGTCTAGCATTTGTACATCAGTGTGTCAGTGTTTGGTAATTGTGTATAACTGTTCTTGGTGATCCGGTGAATTTCCAGCTCACTGCAGCCTGATCTGCATTTTTCGAAGTACCAACTGAAAGTTTTCTAATGAGCTGTTAGGTTGCATGTAAATGGCAGAGAGCACTGTCTTTTTGGTCTGTCTTTCATTAACCTTTTCTCTCTTGCTTTCTTTCGCTTTACTTAAGAATTATATGATGCTCTCTCTGAATCTCCCCAGTCATTACTCACTGTCTCCTCTCTGTCATTTCCCTTCAGAGTCATCTCAACTATTTTCCCCTCCAACAAATTCTACAGTACATGCACGCATGTCTCTCTCTGTGGTTGGCTTCACACTATCATTACAAACTGATAACATTTTATAGCTTCCCTTTTGGCAGTAGATATTGTTAATCAGCTTGATAGCATCTCATGACACAATACATTTTAAGACAATATAAAAATTGTATTCATTTATTGTGACAAGAGCTTTGAAAGAATAAAATATGACCAGCACTTTATGATGTAGTGAGCATTTACAGCTCTGTGTAAATAATGTTTCTAATTCAGTAAAATAAAACTGCTGTTAGACAGTGGACTATTTTCATGTGGTGTTTTTTCAGGAATTTCCACAGCTGTTTATAACAGAAGTGAGCCACTTCACTGAATGAATGACCTCCTCTGCTAACATATTAATAATAATAAACTTCAGACAAAACTTAAAGTTGCTTTTTCAAACAGTGATGCAGCTGTGTATACCATCACTTAGTAACTAAAATAATCACAAAAGATATATCGTCTAGATATGCTTACCATCTCAGCTAACAAGTTTCCTAGGGGAACACCCTGTCTTGCCGTCTGTATGAAAGCAGTTTGTGGTTTGATACCTGCAAAAACAGAGTGTCTTTAAATAAGAATGAATTCAGTCCCTGTCTTGCCCAGGTGGTTTTACTTGAGGGTGTGTGTGTAATTTTTCAGATGTAATCATTGTGATTCTGACGCTTATTAGAGCTAAATTAGCCCTAATTCTGTCATACTAAGTGTCCGTCCTGGATCTCATGGTACCTGGACATTTCAATCAATCATTAATGGTTTCATAAATTTTCATAATGGTTTCATAAATTTGTCATCTCAGAGAAAACAACGTCAGGCGGGTGTAATACAAGAATTACCACTGCTTAGCATCAGTGTGCTCAGTGCTGTCTTTGGTGGCCACAAAAAGAAGAACTTATAGCAATACTACAGAATAACTTCTTTATCTTCAGCCCTGGATCAGGGCTAGACCTAAATAAAACTACATGCAGTTACAATATCTGTCTAAATGTTCTTTTTGCAAAGGTTGCTGCTTTGACACACCACATTATGTGGTGAGGGTGTTTATTTTGGCGAAAATACACAAAAGATATATTTTTGTCGAGCAAAACAAAAAAAGGGTTTGTTCCTAATTTGGTCGCCGTTCCCCTCCTGCTACAATGCAGGCCTATAGGAGACTTTGTGGGATTACATTGTGGGAAAGGAAGGAAGGAAAGGAAAAAAGCTACAAAATAAAGTTAAAGAACTGTAACTGTGTCAGTTGAGACAAATACACAAGGCTGACAAATGTAGAATGTAATTAAAACTGTGTTGTTATAAGATTTTTTCATTAGATTTGTGTTCATCAAACACTGTTGTTATTTTACAGCTGATATAATCCAGAATCCTAATAATTACAGTAATATTTTATGGTGTGTTTTATTCACATTCCTGCCCTCACATTGTCAGGATTATCATAAATAAATAATGGTGTTTGCAGGGTGACAAGCTCTGGTACTGCTCTCAAACTACTTTCATGTTAGAACCATAGAACGTTTGCCAACCATTACTACCATGACACGTGCATGCTCAGACCCTTTCCATATGCACATAAGAAACAATTTATATCAATGCATAGCTGCAATCTGTTCTAGTTTATAGATCCCTCTTCTGCAGCCTGAGAGAAGGTCAAAGGTCAGGCTCAGCTGCAGAACAGCTGGTACTGATTCAATGCTGCGCTTGAGGACATTTCAGCAAGGTGGTAGCTCGATGAATCAGTCTTGAACATGAGTTCTCCAGTTGAAGGACGTTCTCCCAACTCACCCTGCCACCCTCCTGTTACGCCCACTAGACGTGCATCTAATCATAGTCCTGTCTTGAGTGAGAGGGCAGAAACTCAGACGCACATCAGTGAGGCTTCGGTTTAGCCTCAGTTTTTTCTTTTGGCTGTTTTTCTAAGAATATGTTTCCCTGGTTCATCCAGAATGTCTGTGTCAGGTTCACAGCTTCAGCTTACTGTAGCGTAGTTTGTACATTTTGACTGTAGTAGGTATTTACTGCCGTTTGCTGCATCTGCATGTCTTTTTCCTGCTGATGCTGAAGTGTTCTTGCTCCGCTGGACTTCTCCAGGTCTCGGGGATGAGTGAGCTTGCTGGCACCATTCCCTTATTCTGCATCAAGAAAGTGGTCAGCTTGACGTTTGTGATGAGAGCCGTTAAAATCACCCTGTGCCACCTCCAGAGATCCAGTTCTGCCAGTCAGAACCTTCTCTGCTCTCCAGGGGTTTATGATTGCAGCTACTGGCAGTGCTGCAGGAATTTTTTTTTCTCCCCTCAGTAATATGAAGGGGTGAAACTGGACTGCATTCTGGCTCCAGAGCGGTTCTCACTCTGCCGGCTCCCTCTGAGCGCTGTGGAGTGGGTGGGTGTAAGCAGAGCTAGATCACAGCCCTGCACCAGGCGATTTTCCTTTCACTTTGTTCACATCAATGGGAAAGGAGAAGCAGGGCAAAGGAGAGAGAGAGAAGGAGAGAGAAAGGGGGGAGGAGGGGAGGTGAGAGCAACAAAGACCAAGAGAAAGGAACATAGGGGAAAGGAGGAGGGGAGAGAAGGGCACAGAGTGGTGGTGTTTGTCCAATGCGAATGAATGAAATCTTTATCTCTGATGCAGAGGAGACGAGGCTGCCCTCACATATCTTCTCACTCCCTTTTACTCTTTTACTCTTACTCCTGCTAGTTTTGCCCCTTGTTACTTACCTTTTCAGTATTCCCCTTCTTCTCTCTAGCCTTTACTGTATTTCTCTTTCTGTCACTCACGCTCTCCCGGTATCTCTTTCTCTTCTCTCCCTCTCTCTCTCTTTCCATCCTCTCTAAACTCAGCCCCCTGGTGGAGGTCAAGGAACTCTTTCTCTCCATCTGTCCTGTTTTTCTTTTCTTCACTGTTCGCCTCTGGAGAAAACAGGAAATCGCAAGAAAAGATAAATTCTCTTTGTCTTTTTTTGAATACGCCCATAAGTTCCCGGCTCGGCTACTGAATTTGAGTAGCTGAGTGTGGCGGGATACGTGGCAGCTAATCTAAGTGTTGACTATAGGACCAAAAGCATGCTAAAATAGGGTGGAGGACTGAAATGACACCATAAATCTAAATTAGTTGCTCCAATAAAGGATGTTAATCAATTTTGATCTTAAAAAAGGCAGAAATTCAATCCTGTTCACAAGATAAACGTCACCAGAGAAAGCCCTGTAATTAGATTAGATTTTTTTAGTGACTAATTGTAAAAATATTACAATATGTATAATTGATGATTGTGATGATTATGATTAGATACGATTCCTGTCTTTCCGACGGAAATTACACGAGCAGCCCGCTCAAATAGATGTGCCTTGACTTATTTTGAATGTGTTAATTCTTCCTTTTCAAAAATCTGTGTAGAAAAGCAGCTGAAATTGAGAAATTGAAAGATTGAATGGTCTGCCAGAATGGTGCATTCATGTGCAATCCTGCGTAACCTTGTGAATTCAACTATTGATGCTGAATGCTGTTTGCAGGACCCTTGGTCGACCACTAAATAAATTCTCACCGTGTGGGGAAACCTTGGAGTCCCACTTGAACTGATGCCTGAATGACTCTTGGCACTAAGAGTTTCATTAGTATTACATAATGCACACTTAACAGTGTCTGAACCTGGGAAAAAGAACATTCCTGCTCTACAGTGTGCATGTAAGCTCAGGATGTAGAAACATTTGGCAAATGTTGCAGACTTTGTGTGCTTTTCTTCCTTTGTGACCTTTTGAATTTACTGCTTCTGATTCCACAATAACCTTAA
Organism: Micropterus salmoides; assembly: GCF_014851395.1. NCBI lineage: Eukaryota > Metazoa > Chordata > Actinopteri > Centrarchiformes > Centrarchidae > Micropterus > Micropterus salmoides. The sequence continues at coordinate 12,027 of NW_024041989.1, read as the reverse complement.
TGGTGAGGTGGTTGAGCTGTCCTTCACTAAAGCTTGTAGACGAAGGCAGGAGAATACACCACAAATAAGATAATTCCCTTAAAATACAGACAATGCTGTATGCATGAACACAAGATTAGTTTTCAAAAATACAGAAATGACTCAACAAGGCAGATTCTGATTACAATCAGTAATAAGGAATAAGAAAAGTATCAATAATTGATATTTTACTAAATGTATCTTAATTTTTTAGTGCTATGTACTATGTAATCTTTTTTAGGGTGACTCTTAACATCTGTCTAGGGACTGCAGATGAAAAATAGCCTTTAGGCTAATTCTGGCATATTGACAGAAATGTTTATGAATATGCACTGTCCCTGTAATAAATAAATAAACAAACAAACAATCACCATACTTATAGGTGATCCATTGCTTTAAATGTATCTAATCAGATGTGGCATGTCTTCTTTATTTAATTGACTAAACTTTGTTGGTGGTTTTTCCCTTAACCATAAACTAATAATCTGTATTGTTCATACTATGAATACATTAATAACAAAAAGTTCAACACTCATCTTTACTACTTGTCAGTGCAAATGCAGTTTTGGTACAGTACATCCCTACAAACACATCCCCATCTTTTCACCGGATTTAAATTTTCTCTTTTTCTCTGTGCTTTGCATTGTACCATTTTATGATGGTGGACTCTGATCAGAAGCAGTATCCTTTTAAAGATGTCTAATCAACCAAGAGAAGGTTGTGTGTTGGAGTTATTACAGGAATGTGGGGAGATGTTGTGAGTGTAAACGTTTGTCTAGTGAGAGCTGCTGACAGAAGGAGAAAGTAATGTGGAGGAATGCGGCTTGGCCACAGATAATTTGCCTAATTTTTTTAACCTGTAATGTATATAAACCCTGTGATCCAGGGGAAAAGATCTTGATGAACTGGAATGAAAGAGGAAAATGGAGCCGAGAGGCCCACAGATGTAGGAAAGCAGAACGAGAGAGAAAGAGAACTGAGAGATTGATAGACATTTAGAGAAAGGTGGTAGAGAAGGAATGATGGATGGAGAGGTAGTAAAAGAGAAAAAGAGATCCACCGAGAGAGGCAGAGGAAATGGAGAGACTGTGAGGAACAGATCTGAGGAGGGAGAGCAGGAAGGTACAGAGAGCGAGCGAGAAGTGAACAAAGGCCTATTTTTGTACAATCTATTTTGCAGCCATATGTAGCGTTCTCCTCTAGCAGTCGCCTTTGTTATGTCTGAGGGTGAAAACCATCCCTCATGACTTGCTCACAGATTTGGCTGCCTTACAGGAACTCTGACGCAGTGGTTATACTTAATTACTTTATCATGCTAGATTTCACAGTAGCGTTGCTTTGTTGTCTTTGAATAAGTGGCTGATTCACTGTTTGAGGTTACCTGACATGGTGGAATGTAGTAGTGTGGCTCCAGAGGCGACCTACTCTCATTTAGTCTCCATGCTGAACCAGGTTCCTTTTGCCTTCTGAATGCTGCAGCCTTAGCCCAAGGCGCTCCATATATGAGCACAATTTCCTGTATGCCACATACCGTGTATTAAAAGCAGCATCTGCTTCTCTGAGCCTAAAAGTGCTTATTGTTCTTTCTCCGTGCTGGACAGCGAGGACATTCCTTGGATAGCAGGATATTGCACATAAACTGACCAACGCAAAAGTGTTACAGGCTGCAACTATATCTGAGAGGGGAGAGCATTTAAAGACTCCAGCGATTCAGCACTGCACCTACATAAGGTTTGGGTGCTCACAAGAGACAGATTTAAAAAAAAAAAGAAAAAGCAATGCAAATTGACATAAATAAATTAACTGATCTGGACCTTTTAAGACATTTAACTTTGTTGCTAAGCTATTTTGCTATATTTTATCTGTGGTAGGAAATATAAGCTGCATGATATCAACATCATTGCCAACTATTTTGATAATCGTTTAATCGCTTTGAGTACTTTGTTTAAAGAAAAAAACGTTAAACTTCTCTGATTTCAGCTTCTCATAGGTGTCATATGTTTTGTGTTTTTTGCTCTTCTATGACAAAACAGGACATTTGAGGACGTCACCTTGGGAAACATTTTTCACTATTTTCTGGAACTAACAACTAAACCATTATTCGAGAAAATAATCGACAGATTAATTGATCGATTGATTAATGAAAATAATTGTTAGTTGCAGCCCTAATCATGACAAATCTTTTTTTTTTTCATCTCAGCCTACATTTTATGAGCATTTTTTTAATGCAGAATTAGTATTTTACTTTGAACAGGTGTCATGCTTCTGTCAAATCATGCAAGTCAATATACTGTATATAATTTACACATTTGTATGCGTGACGTAGATAATGATGATTGATGTTAGCCATTTGGTTATAAGCAGTTGATGTGGGAATGAAATACTTCCTTGTGCTCAAATAAGTGATGTTGACCTGTCTAGATATTTCAAGCAGACAGGGGGACTTATGTGAGAGAGGTTTTAACAGATGGGTGGCGAGCCTAAATTCTTCCTCATGCCTGGATACAAGCTACCAGAACAACTGAAGAATGCCCTACCAATCCCGTTGCACTGAGTGAAGGCCGGTAGAAGGAGAAAGACATCACCAGGATGGATGTGAAGCAAATGATTGATGAAGAGGGTGTGACGTGAATGTGATATGTATGTCATGTGTTTCCCAGTTGTTGCAGTCTCTTGTAGCACACCTGTCTCTCTTGACACACCCGGTCTGCTGGGGTTTTCCCTACCAGGTCGTTCTGCTTCCAAACATACATGTGCTCTTTTACAACTCCTCTCAACCACCCCCTGTTCTGCTGTCCATTTGACCAAAACAAGAGATGACAGCTTCTGACAGCTTATCAGCTTAAATTAGGAAGTGTCTTTGCACTACGGAGTAGTGTTTCACCCCCTTTTAATCATGATGATTCATCCCTATTACAGTTATGTAAAGTATGTCACTGGTATCTCCAACCACAGGAAGTGATGAAACAGACATGTAATTCAAAACTGTCCTGTTACCTGCAGCAAGTGTGCGTTGTATTCACATAAAACTGCACTCACTGGTGGAGTATGTGAAGTTTTCTGATAATTTTCTGTATATTAAAGCATTTCAAATTTCAGTACTTTGTGACCACAAACAGGCAGGATGGCAACTGTAGCTTTTTAACTCTGCTGACACACTACCCACACTCCCACTCCCTTGTATTCCCCAGCTGTTTGTGGTTACAGGGTGTGCCGGGTGTCTACTGGGTGCAGTTAGATTGGTATTTGCACGTTGTGCGTTATGACTGACTGCTGTCACATTACAAGGCATAGATGCCTGCTGAAACTCACTTCATATAAAGAGGATCTCAAAAGAGAAATAGAGCCCTTTAATAAATTGTCTAGTGAAATAATTCAGCAACAAACTTGTACTCATGTCTAGTTTTCTGTAGTTCCTATTACATGTGTGTTTTATAGTATCTTGCTGTACTAATGTGGTTTCTTTTTACCTTATGCTTTATTGTAACTCACTTACTTAGTTTGCCTTATTTTGACCTTTTAATTTCTTATTTGTTATATTAGCATCAGCTATAAACACTGATATTTGCATCAGATGGCTGTTCTCAGTTTGTCTATGTACACTGTTTCTGTCCCTGTCAAATAAACCATAAATAAATAAATAGTAAAGGAACAGATTTTCATTTAATAGAAACAAAGATACAGAGAAATAAAAAGGATCACATTTTAAATTCAGTCTGAAAGCAAGGAGCAAGTGTTGCCACCTCAACAGCTACATTTCAGTGGTAGATGACAGAGATCATGCTTGGAAAAGGTTGGTGACCAGAGTGATGTTAAAAGCAAAGGTTACATTTGCACTGTGGAAGCTGCTAATTCAGACCGAGTGAATGACCCAGTGCCTTCTTGCTCACACACTCTGGAAATAGCTGCTTCTTGAAGCGTCACTTCAGAGAGGAATGACTTTTTAAGAGAGGGGACTTCCAAGCCTCTTTTCATCCAACTGAGAGTGATGAGATGCTAGCACCATTCTGTAACTTCAAAACTTATACACAACTGCAGGGTGTGACCAAGGCGGGAGATTACTACCCATCAAATATGGACAGATATCTGCAGTGGGTGGTAACTTAATCTTCTTGGCCAGCCACTATCATCATTTTCATCATCTTCATTTGGCAGTGGAATAGTGAAAATGGCCAGCGGAAGACAAATGTTTCTTTACTGGGTGTAACTGGTCCAGTTTCCAAAATCAAATAATGGCTTATGGAATGAGAGACTTGTGGTATATAACACAGTAGATGAGACAGATGGAGAGAGGAAAGGAGGATTTTTTTATTTCAAAATAAAAGCTCTGTTGTCAATGTCGTGAAGTTGCGACATATTGCTTTCTAGAATCTGGTATTTTTAATTTGTCATGTAAATTTACTGTAAATGTAATAGATTATAATAAGTGAATAGATGACATGCCTCCTGATCCTCATGGTCAGCTGCTATCCTCTCCTACACAACCATCTTAGCGTGCTTCCCTCCATCCTTGCTCTTCTCTCTTCTGTTCCCTCACTCCTTCCAGCCTGTCCATCCTGTGCCCTTTGTTCCTCATCTCTAATCCTTGTGTCCTCCTGCCTCTCCAGTTGCTTAGTTGGCCTTTTATTGAGTGGTTATTAATTACACTCTAATGAAATGAGCAGCCGACCACTAGCTGACAGGGCAGGCTCTGTGTGTGTATTCATATTACAGAAATCCTCTTTAAGCATGACCAGAGTTAATGATTTCTCTAGAAATTCATTCTATTAAAAAATATTTTTACAGATAAAGTCATTTAGACCATGTCTGCAGCATCCTGTTTGCTCTCTTTTAGTTCCAGAAGTGAAGCGAGCGAGTGTTTATCCTTTCAGATCATGCAGTCACACTGACCTTCCAGCTCGGTTGAGGTTGATGTTTAACTCGCACCCCCTTCCTGAACCAACTGAAAAGAAATTATTCTGTTCCAAAACAGCGGCAGTATCCGTATTTGCTTAAATGTGGCACGTTGGTTCTTAGTTTATCCTTTTCAGCAGGTACTTCCTGCTACTGTTTAAGTATGTAGTTCCTTGGTGCTTCCTTTGATCATAACTGATGGATAACTCCATTTGTGTCTGTACAAACTCTTCCAAGTCTTCCATTTACTTCTGACACTGTGTACTGTAGGAAACATTGTCTGCACATTTGGTCCATTTACTTAAGAGTACTTTGTTCCTCCTAGACAGTCCTAGACTGAATACTAATGCTGTCTAATATTATATAAACTAAAGTAATTTTTAGGGCCCTAACAAGGAAACACTATTTGTTAGTCTCCGGCATTGACTGTATGAATCGTAGATATAGAGCCTGCTGTCAGAAGTGAATCCTGCCTTCTTGTTCATCAACTGTGGCTTTGTCTTTCAAGATGAAGCAATGTGTGGGATGTCACGTTTTTAAAGTGACAGGGGGACTTTTATAGAGTGAGATCTGCATTTCAAGATATATTTATATTGGCTTCAACATTTCATTTTCTCTGGTAGTTTCTGCTTGGTAATTATCTCTGGGAACACTGCATTATTTGTGCACAACAACATTTTTACTGTTGCCCTATTTCTTTACCAAAACAGCGAATTTGAGTTGCAGCAGTAAAAGTTTTACAGCTGCACATCATTAAATGTATTGATTTTTGTAGATTTTTTTTCTCTTAAGAATGGCATCACAAAATGCAACATAAATGTGTACATCATGATTTCCCCCGCCGATGATTTTGTGCTGACCATGTTCCTTTCAAGCTGGTCCCATCTCTCATAAATATGAATGAGTGAATATTTAATAACCCTCTGCTCTCACAGCTTGGGAACTCCCAGAGTCTTCAGAGGCTGCGTCACTGTAGTTTAGTCTTTCAGCTTGTTGGACTTACAGACCCCATTAAAAACACATCTCTCTCTCTCTCTCTGACTGTCACTATCATCCACTCATCCCTTAATTTACACTTACTGTATCTCAGTGTCAGACCCACAACCTGCTGTGAGCCATCTTCTCATCACGTTATGATGCTCAGCAGGGCTCAACAATACATTTTTTTGTAACTGGGCCAGTGGGTTTGAAATTTAGTGGCCCCAGGACAATTTTACTGTCCCTTCCTCCAAAAGTTGGAATTTATCAGTGATACAAGAAAACCAAAGACTTTTAAGTTATGTTATTCTGGTAACATTTTAAATCATTTATTAAATACATCCTGGATATAAAATAAAACTAAACAAATATGTACTCAGTTAAAATGATAAAAAAATAAAAAGATAATAGTTAACAAAATAATTTTATTTTTAAACAAAACATACTAACAGACTCAAACATGACGTGCTCGCTCTCCTGCTGACAGCTATTTAATAAAAATTGTACACAGCGGATACAAGTTACCTCTATCCTGATTGACAGGTTGCCATGGTAACGACTTGTCAATCACAATGTAGCCCCGCCCTAAAGCATCCCCTACTTTATCATCTATTTCCCCTAAATAGGATCATAATTACTAAATGAACATCATGCTGTGTTGAAAAAGACTTGAAACTAGCGACTGAGACCATAAAGTCATTAGTTTAGTTTCAAATGTTTACTGAGGAAAGTTAATTTTATTTTATTTTATTAGTTATTTCTAATGGAACCGGATTTCTTTTTGCAACCCGCGGAATCGCCCCCTGCTGGCCGTTAGAGAATGCAGGTTTAAGTTCGGTCTGCATGGTTTCACAGAAATAACATTTGACATCCACTTGTCACATCACTACAACACTGTGATGTGACAAGTGGTGAATTGTCCCGATCAGTTCAAATGTTCCGACATTACCTTTTATTGCCCGCGGGCCATCGGGCCACCTTTATTGTCGAGCCCTGCCCAGGCAGATAAATTAACACGCATGGTAAAACTAATAGCAATGCTTCTTTGTACAAAAATTTGAAAATGCAATGCAAGATTTTAACCAGACTAACTTTAAATCAATTCATCTCTCACACACTAGGGTAATAAAATCACTGAGTGTCTCAGTGATGCCTGGAGTGGAAAAATGCTTCAGTGGAAAGTTTATTTCTCACTAGGGGAATAGAAGTGTTACTGCAGTGTGCTTTATGAGAGTATCTGATTAAGTGAATGCATTTAAGTGCGGTTTGCTTCTTGTTTAGCTCAGGGAAGCTCAATTTGTGCATAGATTTTTGGCATTAGCAGAATGCTGACTTGGGCATTGTAGAGAGTCACCACAGGGCCGTGTAATGATTAATAGTTTACCTCATATTAGCACGTGCAACTCTTTAACACTTATCGAATGGAGAACATGACATTGTTAGCTACATGCGTAGTGTTGGTGAAATGCTATCATGGGTTCTATTATGCACATAAGCCTACTACTATATCTAGATGTGGCTGACCGTGTGTGTGTGTGTGTGTGTGTGTGTGTGTGTGTGTGTGTGTGAAGGACAGATTTGTCCTGTCTGTCTCCAAGTCAACTGTAATTCAATCTAAAGCGGGGCACCCAAAATATGTCCATCAGACAGGTGTTTGAATGTGTGTGTGTGTGTGCACGTGCAGATGTGGGTTTTGTGGAGTACATTGGAAATATTTGAAATAATGTTTCTGCTGTAAATTTAGGCCGCTTTAACTTTTATTTCTTTATTATTACAATTATGTATAATGTGCAGTATGAATCATAAATAATACTAATTGACAAGAGTAAGCTCAGATTCCAATTAAATGTATAGTCTCTGTAGGGCTGGACAATAAAACAATAACAATATAACAAATGTTCAATAAATATTCAGTAAATGTTTGACTTTATTCACTTGAATCATGCATGAATTAGGACTTATTTTTATTAAGAAGTTTATTTTGTGGAGGAGTACTTACTGAAAAAAGCTTTTACTTGATTTTAGTTGTGCATATTTGTTGAAAAAGATTTAATCATAATAGTTTTGAATGTTCTATGTAAGATTTGTGAAGTGATTCACTGTTTGGCATCAAGTGTTGACCATTAAGGAAAGTTAAGACCACAATTAACCATCAGGTAAGAAATAACGATTTCATACTTATTGTGATAATTATCGATATCGAAAGATATGAAACTTTTTATCGCGATGACATTTTTGGCCATATCATCCAGCCCTAAGTCTATGCAATGACCATACATTTAAAAGATTTTTACCCACTGTGTCCCAGCAGGTGATTTCCAGACATTGAACATGAATGGCTTTTATTTATCACTATTTTGCTTCTCTTTCTTTCTGCTTTGTCACAGCTCTCATTCTCTCCGACTATTTGACAGCATTTCTCTCTCTCTTTGTCGTTGCTTCTCCCTCCCACTCAACCTACCTACTCATTCATTCCCACTCTCTGTCTCTCATACACATTATCAACTCCATTTCAACTTTTCGCCCACCTTCTCTTCTCCCCAGCTCTACATTGATATTCAGTGTGTGCATGTGTGTGCTTTTCACTGGTGTTTTATTTTAGGACCACCTCTACTTTGCCGCCCACCTCTGGTCTGCCTGTCTGCTCTGCACAGCTGCATCACACACATCTTAGTGTACAACAAGATTACAATGTTATTACAATATACAATATTAAATATGTATAAAAAAGTATAAATTGGCTTATATCAAAATTCAAACATTGGATGTAAGCAGTCAGTTGCATGAATAAAGCTGAGCAGTTTGTTCAGCCACAGTGGCTTGCTAGGTAGTCTGTTTGTTCTGTTAACAAAAAACATACTGCTGTTGCTGGAAACCAAACAGATGTAGATCACTGACATTCACCCTTCCACTTGCCAAATATTGCATCCTGCTTTCTTACCCTCTCCCCGCTAGTCTCATTGTCATTCTTAAAGAGAAACAACAAAGGCAAGCAGCCAACCTAGAATAGACTACATGGAATTGATGGAAACCTTTGACCGCAGGTAACTGGCCGTGCACAAAATGTTCCTCCATAGCATTTTGCCCTTCCTCTGCACTGTATTAAGAAGAGCACTGGGCACTTGTTGAAGCTCAATATTGACAATTCTGATTGATTTAAAAATTAGACCAACCAAGAGCGGCAAATAGAGAACAAATGTATTTAAATTGTACTATATTAAATGTGGAAGCAGCAGTAGAAGCAGTAACATGGACATTCATTCCCATTTAAATGTCACAGTTCATTATTGAAACATAGATTTGTTCCAGCCTGCAGCTGCTGCCATGTCATAACTCATGGAGGCCTAATGGTTTGTTGGTTAACTTGTTTAGGCCTGTAGTGGATGTCTGGGTTATCATGCTTTTAGCTCCATTCGCTCCATGCCATTGTGTGGGTATATGTGTGTAAGTGTGTGTGAGATTCCAAGTGCATTTAAGAAAATATGTGTGTAGGGTTTAAGATGCATGCAGGCATGTACAGTACAATACAATGAGAAGCCTGCTTTCTTCCCTACCTTACCGCTGATGTGAATGTGTGTGCACTGCCTTTTGTTTCTCCACTTCACTTCACAATATTTTTGTTCTTCTCTCTGCATCACTTGGCTTTTCATATCTGTCTTTTCATCTCTTTCAGGGTCCCTCCATTACTTATCCATCATGCTTTATCTTTCTTTCTTTTGTCACCTGTCTGTCTACTCACCTCTGTCTCTTGCTTTGACTGAATCGAAAAACAAATCCATCTTTCTCTTAACTTTTTTCTCTCTTCCTCTCTTTCTCTCGCATATGTGTAGTTATTTATTACTTGCAATATGCAGTGCTACTAGTAATTTTTTTTCTACGGATCTTCATATTTTTATCGTCATGCTCCTCCCCTCATTATTTTTGAGAATTAAGTAACGTGTGGGATCTAAAATATGTGATAACGAGGAATCATATGTTGTGCTGCAGCTTTTTGTGCAGAACACCATGAACCATGAATATTAATGACACAGTAACAGTTCCCTCGTAGCTGTGTTTCATAAGACTCTTCCCAACCGGACTCAAAATTAGTTTGAAACTTGTAGCAGCAAATGGGTGGGGATTTACAACATCACCACACAATCCCAGTATATTATGTAAACTGTCAATCACATAAATAAATAGAGATGGTGATGTGAAAATAATCTGAGCTTAATCAGAAGTCAGTGTGGTTTCCTTTGGTCAGAAACACTAAGCATGGTAAAACAAAGCTGGGAATAACTTTCATCACGGCCTGTTAAGATATGACAAATCAGGTGATGCGGCTTGGAAGAGGACCAGGTGGCAAAACACTCGCAGAGAGAGTGTGCCAGCGAGGGAGTCAGTTCAAACATGAATGGACAAGAGGCTCCTCTCTAAGTTGCCCTCAAAAGATTGAAGGATTAACTGTCTTGATGATGATTTGTGCGTAATGATGCGTTTAAAAAGTCCTGCACTTGTATAGTACATGTCAGTGCACATAAGTGTTTTCTCCATCCATTAAATGAGTCATGTTTGTTCCACCTCACTTTTGTGTTTTGTCAGGGAGCCTCTATAAAAAGACTTTACACTCAAGAAAAGAGAGGAGATGACTTTGTAGCAGATTTAGCTACCTACTTCCATCTGTAGCCCCATCTGCAGGTAGACACAAACACTACAAATACAGTTAATACGAACTGAAATGTACAAGGGTTCACATAATTCTGTTCCAATTGTATACCAACTTTACACAATATAACACAGAATGCAGAATAGACAGATCTGATGCAAAGTCTGTTCTTTATCCCTACAGTTTCAGCTGTCCTTTTCCTCACACCATTTGTGACAACTTGGTTGTGTTTAAAATTGCATGTGTGTATGTATTGCCAGCTTTACTGCTTTATTTTCAGGACTGCTATTATTTTAACAGTCCTGAACCAATTATAGTCATGATCAAAAGGCCTGGGTTAACATTGGCTTGTTGAAGCTTGCAAATATCCTGATTTACGTAACTGAACTCCACTTAAGTTCTGTGCTTCTTCGCTGCTGCCTGTCCATTGTCATCACTGATCAAACTCTTTCTACTGTACACACTTATCTCTGCTGTAGCTGACCTTCATGCATCTGCAAAAATATGTGTCTCTATTCCCTCCTTCCCCCTCCATTCTTTAAAAAGTTTGGATTCTGTAATAAGAGCAAGAAAGCCACTAGCTAGCTCTGTATCCTCACATTCTTAATATTCTGTGTTCTCACCCTCATTTCATCCTCCTCTCTCTCTCTCTCATGTGACCGTGATTTGTAACAGAACCTACCAGCTTGTTTCTCTGTGGTTTCCCTGATGAATGCTCCTTTGTTTTGTGTGTGTCTCTGTACCCTCCCAGCGATCGGAGGCTCAAAGTTGTTTCACCTCCTAACCCTCTGACACATCACACTGTCCACCAACATGTCAGTCCATCATCTTTTTCTTCTCACATTGAGTGACATGCCAGACATGGCCCTTTTTAACAGAGACCATACTTTAGATACTTTTAGACTTCACTTCCCCCGAGAGAGGCAATTTGTGTTGCTCTGAAAACACAAATAAGACGAAACACTGATGTTTGGCCTCCTGCTGCAATTTCTCCTGATTTAGACAGAAAGAAAGCACAGACTGCAGACTCTGAAATATGTCGAAGTGAAAGTGCCAATTTTTGTTACCGATGAGCACAATGCGCATGCATCTGATGGAGCCGAGGGCTCTCCGCATCACTAAACTATAATAAACGGACTTAAGAACATCCTCGGGGTGTTGGGGTTCTTATGAAGTTGGCAACATGTGTGCTGGAGGATTAATTCAAAGTAGTGATAAAATAGAAAAAGCATGCAACTAGGATCAGTAGGGATGAACTAAACAAGACAAATGGACAATTACCCACATTTCACCACATACGTATTAATGCTCATAAATGGTCAATAAATTGTACTGATTATTCATGTTTATCTACCCAAAGTGCTGAAAATCAAAGGACAAAAAGGTCTTTTCAGGGGGAAAGCTGGACGATATGGGCAAAATGTTATCACATCTTTCGATATCGATAATTATCACGATTATCACGACGAAGTATCAAATTGTTAATTCTTTTG
>NW_024041988.1:0-8207 GCF_014851395.1 Micropterus salmoides | reverse complement strand
AATCCCCAAATAGCCAATGTGTGACTCATCTATTTCATTCAGAAAACTGGACTTACAAAGCCAATGAGATATTACACTTTATTTAACAGTTACACATTTGTACACTGGCACAGCAGATGTAAAAACTGTAGAGTATTCATCAAGATAAAAACAGCAGTAAACCACACAATAGTAGACACAGATCTCTCCAGCAAAACGAAGGTGGAAGCATCTGCTTTTTCACATCAACAGTGGCTGGTGTAATGATGTGACAGTGATTCAACAGCACTGTTCTCCTGATCTGGAATATTTTTCAAATCTGTAACCCTTCTGCTCCCCCTGTGAGTTTGCTTCTTTCACTCTGGTCGGTTTTACATTCCAACACAGACCCCGTGCAGTACACAGCTCATGCTCGCCAACCAGATACAAACCCAGACTCCAGAGTATTGTCCTCGGTGACTTTAACAAAGGTAACCTCAGCCATGAACTCCCCAAATACAGACAGTTTATTAAATGCCCAACCAGAAAGGAAATCTGGATTACGTTACACAACAGTGAGCAGTGCCTACACAACAAACGGACCATGTCATGGTCCCCTGATTCCTGCCTACAGGCAGAAATTAAAGCTCTTTACACCTGTGAGGATATCAAGCTGGACCAGTGAAGCTACGAAGACCTTCGGGCATGCTTGGACTGCCAGACAGGGATGTTTTCAAAACTGCTACCATCAGTTTGGCTGAGTTCAGAGACTGTGACATTTAACATTAGCTTCGGTGAGGACTGCTGTGTACCATCACACACCAGGGTGAGTAATAACAATGACAAACCCTGGTTCACAGCTATACAAGTAATAGGCATCTAGGAGTGGAGACAGGACCAGGTTTAGGGAGTCAAAGTACAGGTTTAGCAAGGCTGTGAGAATAGCTAAATTACTGTACTCAGAGAGACTTCAACACCAGTTCTCTGCCAAAGACGCTGCACATCACCACTCCAACAAAAACTTTCGCCTGGTCAATGAACTGAATGAGTTCTACTGTCCATTTGAAGTCAATAGGACAGTTCTGACACCATCCCCTGTGACTCCATCAACCACCTCCAGCTCCAGTTCACCAGCTCCACCTCCCCAACCTCAGCCATGGCCTGGGCCTATCAACTACTACCCACCCCAGTGGCTCCCCCTCCCCAGCGGCTCTCTTAATTGTGGAGAGACGTCAACAGACTGTTCAGCCAGGCAAAACCCCCACAAAGCAGATGGGCCAGACTCTGTCTCTCTACCCTGATGTACTGTGACGATCAGCTGTCTCCGGTGTTCATGGACATCTCTAACACCACACTGGAGACCTGCCATGTGCCAGCCTGCTTCAAATCCTCCACAATCAAGGACCACATGGCTACATACCTGTCGCCTTGACCTCTGTTGTAATGAAGTCATTTGAGCGCCTTGTGTTGTTGCACCTCAAAACGATCACAGACCCACTCCTGGACCTCCTGCAGTTCGCCTACAGAGCCGGCAGATCTACAATGCAGTAAACATGTCCCCTCACTTCATCCACCAGCTCCTCCTCAGGAACCTATGCCAGAGTCCTGTTTGTGGATTTCAGCTATGCTCTCAATGTTCTGCAGCCCAAGACACAAACTGTTCCAGACACTCCCCTCCAGCACGAGGCCGGGGTCCATCAGGACCAAACCTCACACCACAAGAACAGTTATCAACAAGGCCCAGGACACACTGAGGCTGACTCTCATACTAGCATAACATATTCTTTATTATTCTTATTTTTATATCTTGTCAATTTTATATTTTGTATTTATATATCTTATGTTTATAATGCACCTAGACACCAAAGCAAATTCCTATAATTTGCTTTGGTGAAAGATTTCCAGAACCTACTTGAAAATAAAGCTGATCCTGATTCTGTGCACAAACAGCCCTGTGATGGAGCAGCACAGGAGGCTGCGTTGGTGGGGCGTGTTGTTTAAGGTACCTGTGAGAAAATGAAATACGATCCAGAGTCAGTTGGAGTAATAGATGAATGCATTCAAAGGCCAACGGTTGGACAATGGTTTGTATAGATAGGATGTTAAAACCTATCTGGAACTATTTTATCTTTAATCACAACAGTCAGGGGTAAACAGCATAAATATCTTCTACCTCTTTATCTTAGCCTCTATGAAAAATGTTACATTCACAAATACAACATTTCAATATAAATCATATGGGCTACGTTGTTAACCTGTGAATGGCGACGTGACAATGTTAGTGCAGTTTCGAAATAAAAAAACGAAGTCACACGGAACACAAATTGAAAGAAAGGTCCCCCATCATGCAGCAAAGGGTGTTACACACCTTCACCAAGCCAGCATCGGTGCTGGCTTGGTATTTGAGGGTTTAACAACCCACTACCTCCCCGCCCTCATTGGTTTCGGGTTGGCACTCAATGTGGCGGACCCTCCCCATGAACGCACAAACGGAGTGGAAGTATGTAGGGAGAGGGAGTAGCAAGCAGTTTCGGGAAAAGCCCCAGGATTCATCAGAACCACGAAAGTCTGTACAAATTTCAGTCTAAAAAAATAATCTATAATAATATGATAATCTGCAGGTGTTCAGATATACCAGTGCATATGTGAAAACGTTCTTCAGCTGGTACAAATGTTGAATGTTTGTGAATCCACCTGATGGTTTTTGAGATATTTCAGTCGATATCAGTATGGCTAAAAAATAACTGGTCAGTGTTGGTCAGTAGCTGCCATCACCCATCCGGCTCTTGAAGCTGCACGGCACAGTGGATGCTGAACAAGTGCACTGCTTTAAACACTTGTGTGATCTGCTTTCGCTGACAACCCGACTGTGTGTAGACAAGCAAATAAACAGAGAGGTGGCTGTGGAAGGCACTGATTAAAAAGCTGTGGGGGGACAGACGGGAATGTCATTATTATTTATCAGCTCCTTATGGCTTGTCTCACACACCTGGGTTCAGGTACAACAGTGCTGCAGGCACACACACAAACAGACACAGCATAGAGTGCAGAAACACAAAGCAAACATGTTCCTACACACAAATACTTCTGCAGATGCCAGAGACTCAAATACATAACCTGACACAGAGTTGCTGTCAGAAATTTCTTTCACTCATTCAATCAGTGATCAGAGGCCTGATGAGCAACTCAGCAATTTAAACAGCTAAAACTAGTCAGGCGTATGAAGCAGTAAGGTTGGATTCCAACTCTAGAGAAGACGTTAATTACACTGGATCCCTCTAATAGAGTCACGCTGCACCAACTAATGACAACAGAGGCACGCTGCGGACGTACAGAGCTCATTACTCACGCAAACAACACAGTTCTCATGGGACAAAGAGAATAACTGTACTCCTCTTATAGCACATACATAGTGTTTGCATGATGCAAACGCATTTGAGGACAGCATGGGAGCTGAGTGGTGTAACACACTTGCCCGTAGATGAAATACTGTGTAACAAAGGAAAAGGACAGTGGGAATCGCCAATTGACGCTGTGCGGAAAAACAATCTGGGGGAAGAGAATCACACTTATTTTCAGTATGGGTCAGGGCAGGACACCAGGCAAATTTTAATTTCAGAGAATTTCAAAGCTTCTCTGGGGCGATGTGTACGAGGAGAGGATGGAAGGATGTTGGAGGCAAGAGGAAGAGGCAATGGGGGGGGAGTTACAGGAGTAAGGAACAAAAGGAAGAGTTCAAGGGAAGAGCGAAAGCACAGAGGGTGGGAGAGGAATATATTCTTTAGAAAAATTTCATGCGTGTATCATTTTCTTGTTACATCTCTCTTTGAGGCACAATAGAGTAAGGCATTGCAGGGATAATTGCATCCATGCTCTGGCTTTCGAGAGGCTTCTAGTCTCTTCTGATGCATGCCGGAACAGCTCCATGTTGCCATTTCTCGTCCTCTCCGTCTGCTTCTGAAATAGCGACCGACAGGCAGCCATTGAGTGCAGGCCTGCTGTTGTAAAGACGGGGAAGAAATCATGATCAGGTCCTCTGACAGAGAAACACCCCTCTCCTTTTGCTGAAGGCCTTTCAGTCGACTGAGGCTGTTTGTTCCTCTCACAGCTTCTGACAGGCTGTAATTCTGTTTTAGGACTGAAAAACCTCAAAGTGCTACACGGTGTTCAGCAGCAGTAAAATATTTTTTTTCTTATTTTAGTACTTCTCTCAGGATTAGATGAATACCGTGTCTCTCCTCGGCCATATAAAGTGCTGATTGTCCTTGTGACCTCTCATGAGGGTCGTTGACTTCCTCTGGCCTTTGCGTGCCCAGACTGTGTTAAACAGCCTGGCTATAAAAGGCAAAGCCGAGATGACAGAGGATTAGGGCCTCAGTGTCATTTCTGTTTTCCATTAAAAGTCTCCACCACAGAGACCCCTGTGTTTCCAGACTGACAACTAGTCGTCTTCTGACATCAAAAATGTCAAAAACCATCACGGTGCCAATTTTATTTTAACCATTGTGGAGCTATATTTTATGACTATAAAGTCATTGCCCTAGTTTTAATCTATTTTATTTTGCATTATAACCTTTATTACTGTTTTATTCATGTGCTTTATTAATAAAACACCAACTTATGTGACTATTCTTTTCTGCTTCCCTTCAGGGATCACCGAATATCTTCTCTTGCAAAGCCAGCAAGATACTTCTGTGAATGTGTTTTATTTTCAGTTTCTAAATTTAAAAGTAAAGGGGTGGAAAGGAAAGGAAACGTATGCACTGTTCCCACAAGAAAATAAGAGAGAAATTTTACTATACATATTAAAAGCATAATGAGTAGGATTTTCCTAAAAACTTTGTCATGTCAGAATAGAATACAAAAAAGACTGGATAAATCGAATTCCCCTGTGACTTTTCTATGGTGTGGTTGAGGTGAATACTGTGAGTAAACGCAGATGTGTGTTAGCCCTGTGTGTGTGCTCTCCACTCTGTGTGTGAATGTGTGGTGACAGATTGAGGGTGCTGGGAGACTCTGGTGGCCGATGACGCCTCTTACTCCTGTTGCTGCTGCTGAATGTGAGCGGCACTCTCAGATACGACCCGCTCTGCCCTTGGCAACTACAAAAAGGAGGTGGCACTAGTTTCCTGTTTTCTGTGTGGTTTAGTTTCCCTCGTTTGTCTTTCTCATTTGTCTTCTCACAAGAGACGACCTGTATCCCATAGGTGTCTCCTGCTTGAGAAGCTTTGCTCCCCGGCATTAAATTGCTTCTGTGTGACAGAGAGAAAGAGGAGCAATTTGCAGCCAGTTTCCACACCTCATATTGCATCAGAGACACAAAATGTACATTCTGTAAGAAATGTTACAGTATAGAGCTGAGTATCCAATCTTTCTCTGCAGGTTTCACTATTACAGTTACAGCAATCATTCTGATAGCTAAACACCTGTAATTCATCCTCTGCTTTTGTATCTTGAAGCATCAGCAGATTAAGATTCACACAATCCTGTAAAGCCATAGTTTAAACTCCAGATCATGACTTTTGTTTTTACAAAGCTGAGAAGATGAGCACTGTTCGACAGCATTAGACTGAAGAGAAGACAATGACAGCCTGCATTTCTTGAACAAAAATACACTCCATACTTCCCATCTCTCTGACATGCTTTAGTTAGAAGTTGAGAACCAGGGGAATTCCAGCCATGATGAAAGAGTGCAGCTAACTCCAGAGTAAACAGGGTTCAGCCGAACCAAGAGACCCAAGAGACAAGAGAAATCATTAATGCATCAAAGGCTGTCAAAAGAATACAGTCGGAAAGTCGGAAAGTGTAAACACAGCAGATGGCGAGCATCTCTTCCATGGACGGGTGATTCTGCACCGCTGACACGGTATTAGCCCCTACTGAGGTTGTTTGTATCTGCCTGCCAGTGAGAAGGGATAATGGGGAAAAAAACTAGATGGATTACGAGATTAGGCTGTGCAGACTTGACAACAAGAACTGTGATTAACAGACGTTCAAAAAAAATATTAATCATTAATGTTATTGTTATACACGTGTTATAAAATACTGGTTTATTACAATTGGGTCTTATTTTGTGGCTTTGGTCATCGTGTCTATTGGTTTTGATAACATTGTGCTAATATTGTGATAACACTGAGTAGTAGGTGAAATTTGCACACACGCCAGCATATTGCTACAACATCCGGCGGGGCAGGAACATGTTTTCAGTGTGGGGCGATGCCCAGCACACATGCATGCACGGACACATTTTTAGAACATATAATTAATATATAATCATATAATTAAAACACTGACAGATGTAGGATCACATTTTCTAAACTTTAATCTGAAACTGGAAGGAATTATAGCAGTTTAGGAAAATCAAGATTTTTAAACCTGCACCAAGCTCAATTGCTGACTTGGAAGACACACATGTTAAACACATGGGCTGATAGCTTTGAGTTGTTTTACTGAAGATGTTATCTTCGCTGCGTCATGCATCAGATGCTGTAGATATTCACCCGACATTGTCTCATTCGTCTGCTCTCTGAGTCACCAGTGCTTTTTCTGCACAAGAACGTTATCTTCTAGCCCAAGTCATTATTAGGTTAGTTGCTGAGGACACCAAGATTCACTGGCAGCATACAGACCAGTGTAAATTCTGGATAAATGCGCACGTGTAAAAGCAGTCAATTGTGGACAGTTCTTTCTCTCTACATCAGGACCAGACTCGCATATTGTTCTGGACATGTCCACATGTCCACCACCCTCGCCCCCGTGAAAGACGTGAAATGAACAAGAGAGGCTGGAGGAGGACACCAGGCTTTAATCAGTTAGGTCCCAGACTGGCTGCTCGCCCCATCCGTCTTCCTTCCCTGTCTGTCTGTCTGCTCCTGTGAGGTGTCCTCTTTAAACTGTAATCAGAGAGGCGAGTGAGGTGAGGGATGTGTTGGGACAGAGAGAGTGAAGAGGAAGCACAGAGATCCCTCTCTCTCTCTCCTATCCTACCCTATCTTCAATGTGTACACTTCTTTGTGGTTACAGATTAGATCACAAGCTTGAGAGCATCCATCCCATCAGCAGATCAATCAACGTGAGCAGCATGGGCAACCCAAAGCACACAGGACATTTCAGTTAGGACGGAAGCGTGTGTACATGTTGGGTGTGTGTTATCTATGTGGTTGCACAAACCTGATTAAGTCTCATAAAAAGGCTGCGTGGAAAGCAAACACATTTTCCTTATCTTATTTGAACTGAAAGTTTAAGAGGTCATCTGCATGTAGAGTCATTTCACAACTTTCACACTTTGAAACATAAAGGAATATAGATAGTTAATATTTTCATAATAAATTATTTATCTGAATGAATCGCTTAATCTTTTAGTCTATACAAGAAAAAACATTTTTTAAATTCCCATCACATGTTCCCAGAGCCCAAGGTGATATATTCAAATACCAAAATATATTTGATTTAGAATTATATAAAATCTGTGAAATTCTCACATTTGAGAAACTTGAACAAGAAAAAGTTTGGTACTTTTGCTTGATAAATGATTTAAACAACTAATCCTTTATCAAAACTATCATGTAACATATGTCAGTCAAGTAATTAATCTACTATCATTTAACCACTACTTAAAATGAAATTTAGCAACTGTCACCAAGAAAGTAAAGCTTTTTTCTTATTTAATAAAGTAGGTACGATCCGCTTCCTAATCCATACTGTTGGTCACACGTCAGTTTCATATAAGTAAACATCATCACACACACCTAGAGCTCCAGATCGATGGCATGGGAGAAAATATGAGGACAGATTTCATTACAAAAATGATCGATGAAATCAATAGAGCGTGTGTGTGTGTGTGTGTGTGTGTGTGTGTGTGTGTGTGTGTGTGCGCGTGTACACGTGGACATGTACAGAATAATATGCGTTTCTGGTCCTGATGTAGAGAGAAAGAACTGTCCACAATTGAATGCTTTTACGACACATATGCCTGTGTGTGTGTGTGTGTGTGTGTGTGTGTGTGTGTGTGTGTGTTTGTGGTCTCCTCCAGAATACTGATCCGAGCTCTACCTTCATGGTGAGACATGATAGCTGCTTGCAAATAAACTCAGGGAGTGATGCACATATCATATCCTCTTCCTCTGCGAAGCCAGAGATACACATCTTCAGGACTGACAACAAAGGTGTGTGATATATAATCCAGCCAGAGATGTGTGTGAGCTCACCCATATGTCTGCCTGTCTGTTTGTGTGAGGAGGTGGGCAGTG